>NC_050520.1:14584367-14588859 GCF_002922805.2 Oryzias melastigma
AGCATTCTTCAGTTTTCATTTTTCTCCCATCATCCATTTTTTGAAAATCTTTTCCTGCTTCTAGGCTATAAATCTTTCCTGTCTTGGTGGTTGTTGCAAGAATGTAACTTTCTTTCTTACAAGAGGACTGGGAGGTGGGCTGCCAGAGGAGGTGGTCACGGTGGCCTTTATAAAGGAGTTGAGAGGAGTGTGGGTTCTTCCTCGGGGACTGTTCCTCATTAGTGTGAATGGTACACAAGAGAGCATGTGCAAACTGTGTGTATATGTGTCTGTTTGAGTGCCTCAGTCTATAATTAGGAGTCACAGTGAGTAGCGCGGTGGATCACAGTTAGATAAGTGCTCTGGCAGCACGCCAGCACGGGAGCAAGCCTCATGCATGCACACATTCAAACAGACGTGCACTCCCCACAGCTCCCACTTCTGTGGGTCTACTATGACGGAGCGGCACGGACGTTGGAGATGATTCGGCTTCAGTCTCCTCTGAAAAATACCACCCGCAGATGACGGGGATCAGTTGGATTTATCCAGTTTTATCTTGAAAATAGCCATCTGCTGAGCTTTCCATGCATGCACGCATACCTGCTTCCTCTTATCTGCCTGTTTAAGGCAGCAAATCACGACGTTATAAGGAGAAGAAGATCAAAGGTGTAATCCAGCTAAATATGCATGTATGCAGACACAAATGCTCATAAAAGGAGGTCAATTTAGATGTTTTTTATATATATATATATATAACTGATAAACAGCTGCAAAACCAAACCTTGCAGCACACAAAGATCAGTGGAAGTAAACAGTGCCCCAACGTAGGTGTGAACATACAGAAAGAAAGCAGTCTTTTTATACATCTTACACTTTAAAACCCTTTCCCTCGATGCTAGTCCGAGTGGACTACCTGTACAATGCTTTAACATTTTGTAAAAGTAAAAATATATGCTTTTCAAAAGATTTGTGTTGAAGTCGTTCCTCAACTATGTTTCATTTTTGATGTGCTCAGACTTCACATTCTCACTCCCAACTCGTCATATACGGACGTATGATTCAGACCCCCTCCACGTCACTTTCTGGATGTTGCTTTTTTAACATGTTGGCTGTTCCCTAACCCTTGGGACGTGGTGCCGGACATGGAACCAGTACCGGTCCATGTCCCAAAGATTGGGACCTCTGATTAGCGTCTGTGGCCTGGTACCAATCGGCCCTCAGGCCAGTACCGGTTTGCAGCCCGGAGGTTGGGGACCCTTAATTTAATGGGAACAGCCGGCAGATCAAAAAATTACAAGTTGAGGACACCCAAAAAATGTCGCGAACCACACATCCATCCATGTGTTGGTTCAGAAAGTCTTGATGCTAAAGCACAGGGTAAAACATCTAACCTTCAACAACACAAAATACCTTTATTATTAAATGGATTATATAACAGCATCAGTAATGAAAGCTTAAAAAAAAACCACATAATAATGTTGGGAAATGTCTTTACAAAGTTTCTAAATTCTACGGAAAACCAAGTATGTGTCCCCTGCACTCAGAGACAATGCAGGTAAAAAAAGGTGATTCTTGACGTCCCAAGAGCTGCTTAGAAAAAGATATACTGCTTGCAGCCATAGAGGGTGGGATTAGTTTCACCTTGTTAAATAAATCAAGTTTAGCTCATTAATGGTGTTTGCGGGGCAACAGGTACAAAAGTGACAAATAATTTAGCAGCTCAGCTTTACTGTCAGTCTCTGAAAAGTTTAATGAGCTACAAAAAGGATCAAAACACACAGATACACACATTTGAACACACACTAACAAAGGAAACAAAGGTGATGAGATCTTTTTGCCAGGATGTTTCCGCGAAAAAAATAAATCAACTTCACAGAAAGACACGAACCGATAAACAAGCATACATTCATCATCAGCATGGAGGTCCACGCGTGCCCTTGTGTAAATGGAGCACACAAATGAAATTTTAATGGCACTTACTGTCTCTTTATGCTTTAACCTTTAACATTTAAGAGTTTTTTTTCATATGCCTTAATCTGCACACATAAAAAAACTGAAACTGCATTACTTATTTTTGACACAGGATGTGTGGTTTTTAAGCAAAATCTTTGACTTTTGAGCAAGTAAAATGTGAATACCTGTGTCTGCGGAGGCCTCTGATATTGTGTTAAGTGAGTGTTGGCGGGTGAAAGGTGCGGAATGGGATCAAACCACTTTGGAAAAGGTGACAGGTCGAGGGGAGCAAGTGTTGTTGTGAAAATAGGATCAAAGTTTCAAGTGCAACGACGCGCAACGCTGCAATGTAAACGTTAAGAGGAGAGGGGAGACTAAAACACTGCATTCACATATTGATGCTAGGAATCCGACAGCATGCTACACTACAACAACCCAGAACAGTGCAGGACAGTTGACAGGGAGCAGACATGAGAAAGTTATTTTCTTCATTTCCTTTTTACCTTGTGGAAGTGTAAAACTTTCAAATAATATTTTCTGTGGATTTTTTTACGGTAAAACTTTTAACTGTAAGTCTTTAATTGTTTTATTAGAATTTTAATTAACACTACAAACACTCTATTTTAAAACGTTGTTGACTCATAATAAAACCAGTTGAAACTGTCATATTTTCCCCCCCAATTTTAAGCTCTTTTTCCTCATATTTTTTCCTGTATTTGTAATAAAATCTACATTTTCTGCACGAGTATCAAATAGTTTCGGTATCTTTTCCTCTCTTTCTCATAAACCACAGAAAATATTACATAAGTCCTTTCAGAAACGTCTGGCAGAAATAGCTGTTCTGCAGCATTCACTTTAAACACATAATCGTTGATCTTCACATCTTCTGGGTCACCATCTCTGGGAAGGATTAGCTCTGGGCTGGGTACAATAGGCAGCATTCTTATCTACTTTGTAGGACAAAGCAATGCAGGTGGCATTCATAGCACATAAGGTCTACATACCAGGGCTTGATTGGTTCTGAAAACAGGGTCATCGTGCTCTCCTTCACTTGATCAGCCTTCATGTTTTTTTTACCATTTGAAAATGAGTGAGCCTTTATGGTGAGTTTTTTGAAAACACAACCTAATAAAAAGTATTAACAACATTTTTAGTTTTCAAAGTTTGTTAAAATATTTGATTTAGCTAAAAAATTAAGTGTAAAAGTTTCTTTTACTCTGAGTTCTTATTATTATGCTTCAATTGGCAAAAACCAAAGGAAACCGTGTTAGCTGATTTGTGAAGAAAAGTCAGTGCACATTGGAGCCTAATCATCTCTGATTAGACTTGCAAATTAATCAAGCCTTAGTACCAAGACTCCTTGTTCTCCTATGCACTATATCAAGGTAGACCACTACAAAACACAGTCATGTCCAGCCAAATGATATCAGAACAGAGACACTCACTCAGTTGTCTCCTTGATGACAACGTGGCGCTCCCATGCGCCTTGATGCCCTAGAAGCAAAGCACATGATGACACATAGAGCGGGGGCCAAACAAAAAAAAAGGAAATAAAGATTATTTAAAAACAAAGAAAGGAGAGGGGGCGGAGACAAAGAGGGAGTTCCGTTAGATTGAATGATGAAAAAATTGAACTTCCACAAACATTACAAGCAAGCCAACTTAGAAAACTGAGTGACAGATGCCACTGTCAAGTCTGGACCTCAATGTTTTACAGTAGGATACCTTCACTTGAGGTTAAATCAACTAACGTTGACAACACACTTAACAGCCTTTTACACAATTAATAAAAGTATCAAAAAGACTGACAAGAATGAGGAAATAAGAGTCAACACTGGCACCAAGTGTCAAAAGTATCTGAATAATGGCTGCGTGTATATTTACTCCCCAAAATTAAGCCATTCATCATCCCTACAAACATGCTTGCCAAAATGAACAAATGTAATAGCTATTCAGCAACAATGTGCTTGAAAGGCATACAACAGGAACACAAATTCTGAGCCACTTGGAAACATTTTGGCAAAATGCCCAACTAACAGTTTTAATGGTGTTTTGCTCCACAATTACCTATGTAATCTGTATTAATATTCTTTCCAGCTGGCAACGTTTTGAGGATTTATTCATTTAAAAATGATGCAAACTCTATGGAGGAAAAAATAATTCTTAAAAACACAGTTTTAGAGAAGGAAATAATTGTTGTATGCAGATTTACGTAGACAAAAACATTTTTTTATCTTGAATCTACAACAGAAATCTACAAATGTACAAAAAGTTCAATAGATTCTCAGCATTTTGCTGATTGCATATTAATGGGGCATATTAAGGGGTACTTCAGCTGTAATTTGAGGTTTGCTAAGAAGCTGCAGGTGGGCTCCTTGAAAATGCAGATGCTTTGTATTGCTAAAACCAATGTTACATAATCTTATATTAACGGTACTTGAGACTGGAAATCAGGCCTCAATGGTGCTATAATGTGTTGGTCTTATTATGATGTGTCTAAAATTGTGGCTTGGTTTACTTTGTTTCTTAAGTGTTATCCATGCAGAGCTTTAGTAAATGG
>NC_050520.1:14588990-14594307 GCF_002922805.2 Oryzias melastigma
GTTATACAAAAGATGAGTATGATATAAAACTAGAAGAAAGATGAGAGCCAAAGGTAGGGTGAAAGAGTAACTGTAATAAAAGAAATATGAAAAAAGAGAAAGGTAGATAAAAAACGTATATGGGTGAAAGGCTGATTGTGAGGAAAAAAGGGAAATTGAAATTATATTAACTAATAGACGAGAAAAGAGCAAAGGAGAGGATTATGATGAAAGCAGACAGGATCGAGATAATAAAAAAGTCTAAATATTAACGAAGGGCACAAAGTTTAATATCAATAGGGATGACAGGGAGGAAAAAGATGCATGTTGGGTGAAAGGTAAAGTTTATGAGGAGCAAGTTTATGAGAAGCAATATGAAGATGGGAGAATAGATCAAATCAAAGAAAATGGATAAATAGTGGGCTTAAATCAACAAGGAATACAAGGCAAAGAGGCATCTATAGGTATAGGCCACACGAGAGTGACTAATTAGGACTAAATAAATAATCACCATTAAAAGATAGAATTAAAAAAGTCAAACCGACAGAAAGAGGAGAACAAAAAAAAATCTATGTAGGGCAGAAAAACTGAATTTCCTTCTCCTCTTTCCTCTCCGTCTTTCTTCCTAATTTCTATCTCTAGCAGCGTCATTACTCAGTAAGGACTCGTTTGTACAAAATGATCTAGTTTACAGGAATAG
Organism: Oryzias melastigma; assembly: GCF_002922805.2. NCBI lineage: Eukaryota > Metazoa > Chordata > Actinopteri > Beloniformes > Adrianichthyidae > Oryzias > Oryzias melastigma. The sequence goes on from NC_050520.1 coordinate 14,589,670, forward strand.
GAGTGGAAGACCTACATAATAACACTCAGCACTGGACCAGCCATCCCTCAAGTAAGACAGGCACATGCTTCATGTGGAAACACGGATGACGCAGAATCCTATGATCTTTTCTCGTTGTATTTACTTATTTAGAGCTCCCAGCTCCAGGACATGTGAGGAGTTCATCATAAATGCTCTTGCAATAAAATGCTTTTTGAACAAGATGTGGCAATTGTACGCAGATAGAAACAAATTAGATTTAGAATGAATTTATAGACATTTGTGTGAGAATTACAGAATTTAAGCTTATTAAAAGGTCAATTTCATATATGTATTTTGTCTAAAGAAATATCTCTTACAGGTCATAAGAGGTAATTTAGAGATAAATTAAACTCTTGTGTTTGACTTTACTCTTAACTACCAAGGCTTTTGTTCAACTACATCTAATCCTATTTTACCAGATTTTTTTCTCCCGCTGTAGTGAGCCTCTGAAACCATAGCAACTGATAAATATCTCTTAGAATAGCAAAGTATGAGGTTGAGTATTAAAGTTGTTCTTACTTTATGTGCTAATAAAACAAAAATAGGATTTTCTTTGTGTTCTATTAAATACATATTTTTTACAAATTAAGAAATACTGTTGTGTACATACAATACAAATTAAGTGTAAGAGGCAGATTTTTAACCATTTACATGAAAATAAAAATAAATACAGGCAGGAATTGCTCCTTTTTTTTTAAATCCTCAAACTCATGACACGTCTCGCCAAGGCGATCTAAATGGAACAAAACGATTTATATGCATTTTTCTTTTAAAATGTTAGATGCACCACATAATATTTTTAAAACTGAAACACAATCTACAAAAACTATATTTGCCATCTTGCCTGTTTAAAGGCAGATCAAGGGAAAAGGGAAAAAGAAAGAGCTCACCACCAACAGCTTTTGATTCCCCCCTAAAGTGTTCCCTTTAAGAATGCCCATGAAATTAGCCTGCTGAAAGAAAGCAATCTCAATCGATTCAATCCTGCCTCAAAATACCTTCACGCAGCCACCGTACCCCCAGATTTAAAGAGGCGCTAAGGGACATGAAATAGCTCCACGCCTTTTTCTCTAACCCTTTCTTATTATACGTTTTTCCCAATTTCCTTTTCAGCCAACCATCTAGCTCTACACCGTACACACAAGCACAGAAACAGAAATCTTGAAGAGCAGTAATGATAAGAAGTGGGTCAGTTCCAAAACTTCTCTTTGTGTTTGGCTCCTTTAGCAAAGTCACTCTGCAATTTTAGGTGTAGAGGGGGACAATTTTGGGAATGACTTTAGCAAACCTGTTTGTACATGTTCATGTTGTTTTACCTGCTCAAGGTATGATTTATTAAACAATATTACAACAAGCTGATAATGATTGAAGGTGCACAGCTGCAGCTTCTAGATTCACTTATTCGCTAAGCAACAACTATTTTTTGACACTTGCAGTGTAATCATTTTAGACCTTTGGAGTCTTTTATAAAAAATAAAAAAATAAAAAGATGGAAAAAAAAAGTTCAATTTATTCTGCATTCTTATATAAATCAAAAAATAGATTACTTTAATTGTAAATGTACCTTGAGGTTTACATAAAAAGGAATATAATTTGACAGTTTTAATGTGCAAGACAGCTACACAATATACATTTTACATAAAATGAACAAATCAGTTGCCAATTATCTGGACAAATGTCAAATGTCATTTGAAGGGATATGTAAGAGGGAGACACAGCGCATTTCAAGTAACTTACTTCTTATGACCTTTTTAAGCTGAGCAAAACATTGAGGAGCCTTGTTAAAAGGGGCAGGATACAGAACTTTGTTAAAAGTTGGACAAAAGTTGACTTTCTGTGGGGAAAAGAGTTTGGTCCGGAAGCTGTAGTTAGGACACAGTGTCCAACTGGCTGGGAAAAACCAGGGCAGAACGATCTCTGTTGAATTCCAGGAGCTCGGAAAAACCGAGAGAGGAGAGGACCTCTAAAGGCAGACTTGTGCACTGTCGATGAATAAAAGCAGCAGTAGGCAAAGTGAGAGGACGTTCCAGAAAACAAGGAGTGAGTTTAAGGGAGAGAGGATGAGGGAGGTGGGCGACCCAGAGAAGTGATAGAAGCAGCAGAAGTAGCTGCCCCACTTGTAGACACACTTTTTGTTGCGCAGACCCTGTCCTTGATGCACTGGGTACCTAACCTATATAGGCTACTTCCATGCCACGGCATCTCCCACACAGTGGCTCCTTCTCTCCCTTTCGTACACACATGCGTGCACACATGAGATAGGAGGGGGCTAAAATAAGGCAGCACGTGCTTGGAGCTACTGCTGAGTTAAGTCACCTGTGCTGCTAGCTTTGTTTGCTAGCGGGCAGCCAGCTGCTCCTCTAATTAAAAGCCCATCTTCTCAAGGGGCCCACATATGGGTGATAGTCCTATAATAGATAACACAACCCATAGACATGAGCCTGCAAAAAAAAAAAACCCTTAAGGTCGGATGCTGCATTAGAAAAACATGGTAACTGACATCTTGACTTCTGGAGTATGACAAAACTCATATGGAAAGATGAAAAAAATGATTTTTTTTTTTTTGTAGGTTTATTAACTTAAATCTCTCTCAATGACTACAAGGAATGCAGACAGGTAACCAACTGTGCTCCACACTCTGATGGTTAACTCGAAACAAAACAGTATAAATGCATAAAGTAGGTTTTAATTAAATGTATTTTAATAAATTGGTATGTAAGAATTTACTTTTGGACAAACTGGAACTTTCAAACACCTTAAAATCCCACTCTAATCATCTTTTGATCTATTGTAAAAGTGTTCCAAGTGGTCTTTTAAATTACAATGACACCATTTTTAGCCTGTTGAATTCTACGACATAGTCTCTGCAGAAAGGAAGGAATTCATCAGATATTTGCCTCTGAGTTGGGGCAACTATTGACACGGAGTAAGTTTGCCTTCACATCCCATCATCCCTTTGGTTACACTCTCTCTTGCTAACTTACAGCTGCTCACAATCCCAAAATATCATTACCCGTGCAACAAAATTGTGAGCAATATTAGAGCTATTTAGCTTTACAGTTTTGAGCCAGATGCCAGCTCGGACGAGGAAAATGAAGACCTAAATAGATTTATTTGTCTTCAAGGAGATGCATCGGAGCATCTTATTTTTAAACTTTACATGACAACTAAAAGCTTTTTCACATGTCATTTTTCGTCTGCTCCCAATTCACAATAATTTAAATAAAGAAATACTCAGAAAAGCAATTTTAATCCTATTTTTCTTTATATAACATCAAAAAATAATCTTAATTGGAGAGGGTCTTTAAAGTCTGTAACCTTTTCACAGTCAGTTATTTCTCTGGACTAAGAGTTCAGAGAAAAACACCTGGACAGGGACTAAGTGGCAAAATGCATTCATGGCTTCCTAATACCATGCTAATGTGCAAATTGCTGTATACTGATGAGGCATGACAAATCATAAAACACACCAAAAGCCATAATAATGAGTGATTATACTGTCTGAGGCACAAACGTAACCTATTTACCTGAAATTACTTTGACACTTTCAACAGCACTTTACTGTCCTTGCAATCCAAGAGCAGGACTAATGGCTGCTTTAAAAAGGACACACACGAACGCAGAGACGAAAATATCAGAATGCATATGAATGTGCACACTAATGCATGCTGCACATAGACTCCCACACTGCAGCTTACTTTAGCCTTTGGAACTGGAAAGCCTACAATCTCTTGTAGCTCCACAAGAAATGCATTAGCTGCAGACGGCAAATGAAGTGCAAGACAGACAATGCATTCCATGTACCATAGTGCAAACACGTGTAAAAAAGTGATAAGAGAGTAGTGGAAAAATAAAACAGTTGGTGGCACTAATTATAGCAGGTAAGACAAGATTATGGGGGTTTAATTCAATTTATTTGAAGCCAATTTAGATAATTTGGATGATCTCACCTATAGACAAGAGATAAAGAAAAAAACAAAACAAAGACAGTTAACGCAAAAATTCAACAAAAAATGTTTCTGTAATTATTGTATTTTAACCTATTAGATGTAGGCCCTATTAGCCTCTCCTCAACAGGGGTCCAGTTTGCATTGAAATATTTTTACCCAGTATGATTCTCAATACTACAGTAAGCAAGTACTGGGTGACAGTGGAGAGAAAAGTTTCTCTTTAAACAGGAATAAACTTCGAGGAGAACAAAAGTCCATAAGCAGCCATTTGAGTTTAGTGGTTAAAGACAGAAAAACATATCGACTTTGCTTAGCTTCTCTGTATTTTTAAGTCCATCCGTCTGTCCGTCCATCCATTTTCTAAACCTGATTTTTCCAGCTCAAAGTCACGAGGTTCTGGGACTCTATACGGCTACTATTGGACTAAGGCGGGGTACACTCTTGATGGTTGACCAGTCATTTGTAAAGCCACACAAACACACACAGTCACATATAAGGACAAATTAAAATCACCAACGAACCTATGAAGACTGTCTTTGGACTGTGGGAGAAAGCCGGACTGACCAGAGTAAACACATGCACAAGGACAACATGCAAACTACATAGAAAAGACCCAGCTGGGATTTGAATATATATCACAATTTTTTCTTATTTTTTTTCTGATATT
>NC_050520.1:14594458-14630562 GCF_002922805.2 Oryzias melastigma
GTTGTACTTGTAGACTCAAAATTAAGCATCAGACACTGCTATGGCACAGATGCACAAGCAGGAGAATTTTACCAAAACCCCTCTGTCACAGTTCAAAAATCAAACAAATATTCAGAATTATGAAGTGAAAATTATGATTATTGATATACCAATGGTAGTTTACTTTAAAACAAAAAACGCGTAGTTGCCTTCAGGATCCACCATTACACAGAAACAGTTTAAATACAGGGATTTTCACAACAACTGTAAAAGTGGAGTGTTTTGACCGGTGCACATTCAGCATCTTACTCTTATTTATCGTACTTTTTGAAACGTAATTTCTCATACAGTATTTGCAGCTAGAAGTGTCTCTTTATAACAGCAAAACAGTGATATGTATGTTGCAAAACTTTACGATAATCTTGTTGTTTATGCAAAAAGTTCTGCTGAGATAAAAAAAAAAAAAATGATTTCACTTTTGGCATTATCTAATTTAATAAAAGTTCTAACTTTTTCAAGTTTGTATATCTGTGTGAGGAAGTGAAAAGCCAGTTTAAATATTTCCTAATACGCAATAGCCATGATTTTACTTTGGTAGACAAAGAATAAGACCAAAAAACTCTGCTCCCGTTTCCATTACAGGCAGCCATTTTTAGACAGTCATCCATTAAGTCTCCTGCGCTCCCATACTGTCAGCCTTTAAAGATGCCAAAGAGGCTATGTCAACTGAGGGGCGTAAGGAAAGCAGGCAGGAAGCAGCACGATGCTCTTTCTCAGCAATGCAGATTTGAAGGATGAAGAAAGAGAAAAAGTTGCTGGACGATAACATTCAGAGAAAAAAATCTCTGCTGGGAGTACAATGCATTTGATTTGATCAATTTGACCGAAATTTACTAAACAAAAGACGTACATGAAGTGAGTCAAAAGTGCAAAAATGATGTGTGTGATGGTTTTTCTGTGTTAATAAGTCTGGCAACACAAAAAAGGGACCTTGTGTATTTTCCTGCGAGCAGCTCACCTCTGGTCCCATGTGTTCTGTCTGCGTTGTGCGATCAGTCATTTGGCAGTCTTTCATCTTCAGGGCGGCTTTGGCACTCTCCTGGACACAAAACAAGCACACACACCCATGAGCCGTGTCCAAATCCCAGAAAAAAAAATCAAGTACAAATAAAAGAAAACAACAACTCTGTCCCAGCAGATTTTTGCCATCACAACATTTTGTACCGCTAGTGTCAGTGCTTTGCTAGCTTTAAGAAGTAAAACAGAAAAAAAACGATTTTTGTGTTGACACCCTCAACCTCTCCTTCTTCTTTAGTGTCATCTGGACTTCTAAGTTGTGATAAAGTAAAACCAAATTGCAAGAGAAGTTTTCAACAGCCAAATATTGGATCAGAGACCTTGCATAAGTGCTTAAGTAGAGGGAAATAATGAAAATTGACAGCTAAAGCTGCCCAACCAGCAATAAAGGTCCTTCGAGGAGATAATTAATGGGTTCTTCCTGGCAGATTTACAAATGGAGGTGTACTGAGGAAGGCCTGGTGCTTCACTTCAAAATACAGATTTTTCCCCCTGACCAAGACCCTGCCAACTTCTCTGCAACCTGTACGTGATTATTTTAAAAACAAAGGTTGCAAGGCCTTTGAGGAATCCAGCCCTACTTCCACTGGGAGCATTTTACGATCATGCCACTAATCATTCTGGCACGCTTTCATGGGTTAGAGAACAGACTGGGTTGTTAGCCCGTGGGGCATTAAAACACAAATAAATTCAATAATTTTCACTAAAATAAACAAAAGTTAAAGTTTGTTGTTTTGGTCTTGATAATATAATATTAAAGATAAAGTTTCAAATACAAGTTGGGTTTTAGGATTTGTTTTAATTATTAATTTTAGACTACAGGAAAAAACACAAATACTAGTCTTTAGAAAAAATGCTTCAGCCCTGGGATGAAAACTCATAAGTGACAGCTCATGATGGCCAGCCAGCTACCAAGTCTTCCTTATGAGATAATTAAAAGGTTTTCACTGGCAGATTTACAAGCGGGGGCAGAATAAGGTGAGAACTGGCTATGAGCTGTCCTTTTCTTCGAACACTGCACTTTAACTTTGCTTCAGCAGGACAAGTTCTCATTCAAAATTCTCCCACACACTGATGCCACACAAACTTGCCATTGTTCACACACACAGACTCACTCACAGAACTGCATTTTCATGAATTTGGAGAAATTGCAATGTGCTTTATGACTAGGATGGGCAAAAACAGGGGTTAAAAATGAGAAGCAGCAACACGCCTGTGCTAAAAACCACACATAAACAGTGAGAAGTATGTAAATATCTCACAAAGTATTAGTACCATTTTGTCTGAGCACCATTGGTGTGAAAATGTTTTTAAAAGATAACTTCAGAATTAAATAGCAAAGAGAAAAATAAAGGAAATCAAAACATAAATGAAAAAAAAACAGAAAAAAGTAAAAACTTCAAAAACTAACTAAATAGAACACCTATGAAACTTAAATACATCCACTGGGATGTCAAATAATTTATCCATCCATCATTGATCATCCATCAAATACAACAAGAACTTTTCAGACATAAAGGCACCACATGGCCAACTGGAAATAAATATTTTATAAAAGAGCCATTTAATGCACTAAGCTATGATGGATGTGTTTCTTCACAATAAAATTAAAAAGTAAAAAAGTTAGTGTGATATTTTGTCATTTAAAGACAAGTGCTATTTTTTCATATCGACTTCTAACCTATATGGACAAAAACAAAATGAAAAATTACAACAGGGCCTAAGAGTATGTATTTTAGACAAAAATGCTAACTACGTAATTTTATGTATTTTTTTTTTAAAAACAGTATTCGTAAAATAGACACTATAATTCTCTTCTATTATAAAATATGAGAATAAAGACTTAATCAATCAATTATGCTTTATCCTACAATAGAAACATGTAAAAATGTTCATAAACTAACAGAGGGGAGAAGAGAATCTAAAAATAGTACTTGAGTAAAAGCAGCAGTACTTTAATTATATAACCAAAGTAACAGTAGAAAATAGTTAACCAAAAATGTACTTGAAAAGAAGTAAAAAAAAATTAAATTGTCAAAAAGTACTTAAGCACCGAGTACCAAATTTAATTTATATATTTCTAATAGTTTAAAACATATTTTCAGATGCTGAAATAAAAATAATTATTTCACTAAAATACCTGAATAAAGAAAATAAAACGTGAATAAAATAGATTTTAGTAGGAGATATCAATACAAGATGTTCACAGACAAAAGGTCCCTCTCCTTTTTTACGCTTCTTATGACATTCAAAAGTAAAAAAAATAATAAATAAATGGTTATAACATCAATTTTAACAAATGACAAAAAAGGCAGCATCTGTAGCTCTCATAAATGTCAAACAATAAAAAAAAGCACAAAGCTAATCTAAATTCCATGACAACTAGTGTAGAAAATGTTTTCCTCTGCTCATCCACACCAGGATAATCTGTTAAATCAATAATATCCCTGCGAAAGGGGAAGCTGAGAGTGCAGGGTGTGTTGGTTTTGCATACCGATACCTTGTTGCAGCAGTTTTTATGACCCAGTTCAAGTATCACTGTGTGAATCTATACATAGAAAATATCAACACTGCAACATAGATATAAAACCAATAAAAACTTAATTGCAGTTTAGTTTGGAATATTATTGTATATTTAAACGTTTATACTTAATATGCAGATTATACCGTGTGAAATAAATTTAAAAATAGATTATATTTTTTATTGTTTGCCTTTTACTTAAATGGCTTGAGTTTTTTATGATGTCATGCAGGCTTCAATGCTGAGAGCTTAATTCATTTGAAAAGATACTGAACCTACAAATCAGCAACCAGCACACGTCTTCCACCCTTTCCATGTTTCCTGACTGATTTAACATCTTACTTGAAGTTGAATCCATGCAAAACTAATGTTGTGCACACATTTTTGGAGAAGGGCCCCCAACCCCACTCATTTAGGTAATGCACACAGTCCTTTTAGCAACGATTTTTCTGATGATTAGGTTTAAATTTGTCCAAGTCTCATTTTACTTTATAGACGCAACAAAGTTAAGTAGAATCATGGTCATTTATGTTTAATTTGATTACTTTCATTGCTTGTTATCGTCTTTCTCAAAAAAGTAAAACAGAAAAAGGAACGGTTATGTTTGTGCTGTTTAGAATAAAAAACATTCAAGGTATAATTAATTCAATATTTACATTTTTCAAAGCAAAAGCATTAGAAATATATAGAAAGGCTGAAAAGGACATTTAAGAATGCATAGTTGGAATCTAAGTTCTGCTTGCCCCTCCTGGATTTCTCCACCTTGTTGGTGAGATGGTTCCTGTTCTACCTTTTGGATTTGGAACGTCATTGTGAATTACTAAATTGCCGTTAAGTTTCCCTTTGTTACTTTGTTTTGGATTTACTCCGTAAATGACTGTGACTGTCTTCCCAGAACACTCTTGGATGCCCCCTACTGTTTGGAGGACTTTGTGACTGTTAATTAAACTGATTTAATTTATCCATCCTGAGTCATTACATTGTGGGGTTCACCTTTACCTATCAAACCTCACAACATCCTCCAATGAGAGCTGCTGCCGGACGAAAATCCAGCTGCAACCACTGCCCAGTTGTTGCCTTTTTTTCGCATCCCCGATGCCTGACACCCAACTGAAGGTAACATTTTTTTAATTATTGCAGGGTTTAAATAAACAGAGAAAAACAACCTAGAGTTTGCAGTTATATTAGGATATTTTTATTCAAAATTATCATAATATCCAATTGGGGGGTGTGTTGAAAAAGCCCCAAAATGTGAGAGACAGAAGGCATCTCTCTCTCTCTTCAGTGAACTTACTGCTGCATTAAGGGTTAACTGTGGATCTTAAGAGGGTATTAAAGTCTTTTATATTACCTGTCAAAATGATGTTCAAAATTAATCTTAAGTACAACCTGCATGCCGCCCTGCCTGCCAGTGTTCACTTTCATTGTGAAGCCTGCATTAGATGTGCAAAGCGCTAGCAACAGTCAGTTGAGTAAGAAAAGACAGCTGGTGCTGACAGGAAGACAAAGAGAGATGACTGGAGGAACAGCTAGAGTAAAAAAAAAAGAAATATAAGTGCCAAAAAGTGATGAAACAAACAGATGCTATATAAGTATCAAGTCAGTGGGTTGTACTGGCATCTTTCAAGATACCATTATAACACTGGCACATTACTCTGCTAAGGCCTCTCATAATATCTGGATTCCATTACTTTGATGGAGCAGGTGACAAATTACAGGCATGTAGATGACAAATTGTAAAGGATTTGCTGTATTGCTGCAGATGTTCCAGGAATCAAAGCATCCCAATCACCCGGAAAAAAGAAAAGACAAGGCAATATATTGTTGATTAAATCTCTGTTTTTGGGAAAAACAGTGTGAATATCCATATGAATAAAACACCTTGCTACTCGGTGATGACAACAGTAGCAATTTTCTGAACTGGACTTGCACAAAAAAATTAGACTGGCACAAACAATGTGTTTATATTAATAGAGATAGATGGGAAAAGCCTCGCCCTTTCACTTCATGTGACACTGATTGTGTGACTCGGAGCGTATAAAAAAAAAAACAGATTACTTTTTTTATTTGTCACAGTTTTTTGAAGTTACAGGCAACAAAAGTATACAAAAAAGAACAGGAAAACAAAACCACATTAATGAAACTGATATGTAAAAAGCTGCATGCTGTAAAAACAGGTCATGTACAATATGAAAGCCTTATATTAAAAGCAAAAACTAAAAAAAATAGATAATAACAAAACAAGTCGTTGACAACATTGTGAGGCCTCATTTTACTTTTAGAATGTACTTCATGAACAGTTAGAAGAAAATTCAACTTAGAAGAAATCAGAATGCAGGGCATGTAGAGGAACCATTGATCAAATTTCCATTTTTATTTCTTAGCAGATGCAAAATGCACAGACCCTACAGTGAATATTGAAAAATGTGGGATTGGAATTAATGCCAGGAACAAAGCCAACATCTCAGCCAACCGGACACTTATAAACAACCTAAACTTGAAAATAATAAGCTCTTAAGACCCACTCCGATCATCTTTTGAACTTTTTCAAAAGCGTTTCTAGTGGTCTTTTAATTAGGATTATGTTGTTTTTAGCTGAAATTTAAAAATGGCAGTAGTCTGGTTGAGGTTGGGCCGTATGGGGTTCCATTTGTCCCAAAAAAATGTTTTTGCGTCCACTGTCTATATCTTTGGTCCATTGAACATTTGTTCATGTCTATGTACTACAAAGCTTCTGCATGTCCTGTGAAACGACAGGAGCTAACGATGGTAGCAACTGTTGCTAAGGACTTTTCTGACAACCAGATTGAACAACATAACAAAGTTTTAAGCACAAAGAAACATCACAAAGAAAAATTCAAAGCTATCATCAAAGAAGCGTGGACATGTAGAAGATATTGCTTCGAAGACATTGAACTTTCATATTAAAGCGGGGGCTGCAAATGGCCAGCAGGCCGCCAGTTTGAGATCCCTTGTTTACACACTTTCGTAGAATAGAGCGGAGCAGGGAGCTTCTTCTGATTTTTTTTTTTGTCATTCTTCTGATTTACAATTATGTTAGGAAAGAAATACTCAGAAATGCAAGTTTGAGCTTTATTTTCTTCATATAAAATGCCTCAAGTACATGTTAAAAACACAGTTTCAATTATAATTCAATCATAAAAGCATGCGAGACAAATGGCATCAACAGAGCAGAATTACCACTGTACCCCTTTTGCATTCATTTTTGCTTACTAAAGGGGACCTTATACTTAACAAAAAATGTTTTCTGTATCACAAAGTTACAATTTATATGTCTAAAAAATACTTACAAATTCAAAAAAATAGGAGATTCGTAAGTCACAATAAGTCTGTATAAAGCCCCGGCTTTCATTACAGTTCAGTAAATAGATCTTACCAGTTCATTCTGCAGTCTGATAATCAGCTCATCTTTCTCCCTCAGTTGTTGCAGCAAGACCTCCTCTCTGTTGAGATCCTGAACACAAAGAAATCCACGTATTAAGGTTTACACAGCACACAGCGACGACAAGTCAAAGGGCTATAAGCACATAAAAGCTGTTCACAGATCCAACAGGGAGACGACATACAGAGGTGTTTGTGCAGTGCTTTCTGGAGCGTTGGTATGTGTTTGTATATGATTTTTCCTGTATTTATGAGTGGTCCTACTGGGGTGTTCACATGTGTAATAAAGTTGTCATTCCGTGCGTCCACCAGAACTGCAATCTCCTGCTCTCCACACATCTCTGTGATAACCTTGTTGTGTCCTATAGCAGCACCCTGAGCTCATTGCACTGTAATGTGACCTTGAATTGTCAGTGGATATTACTGTAGGGAAGATGGAGCCACACACAGAGAGGACATACAGTACAGAATAATAATAACACAAATAAAAATAACTTTATTCTTCTGGCACCTTTCACAAGTAACACAACAGATTAGGACAAAGCAAAACACACTACTAATGGGTCTAAAAATGTCTGTCAAACAAATGATTGTTAATGGTATTCTGGAGCATAGTCATCTTTTAATCCGAACTACCGGGAACCATAAGAAAGCTGCTTATGAGGAACCCAAAAATGAGAACTTAGACCTATCAGTGTCCATGTGATTTTGTGTAACATCATATAATTGCAGATCAAAAGCAACCAAAAGAAAGACGAGGGAGAGAGAATGTGTGGACAATAGAGCAAAATGACAAACTGTCATTACCTAGTCAAGGACACAAAAGCAGGAGGAACCGGATAGAAGGAGGAAATGAGGGGGAAGCGTCGGGAAAGGAGGGCAGTGACAGAGAGAATTAGAGGACATGGAGGGCCTTAGGCTGAGTATTATGATCTGAAACTATGGGGAGGCATTAGGCTAAAGGACACAGAGTCAGAGGTAGACAGCAGGGAGCCATGCAGCTACATCACCATCCTTTAAGTCCGAGTTTTCCAATCATTGCTCTAAGGGTCCCCTTCTCAGCACCATCATAACTAATTCAAGCCCACTCTTTATCATACTCTAATTACCTGAATCAGGTGTGATGGAAACAAGAAACATGTAAATGACTGCATTAAATTATATTAAAAACACGTCTTTCTGGTGTTTTTAAAATGTTCTTGTGATGTTTTTCTAACCTTAAAGGACATGTATAAAGAAAATTAAGCTCAAAACTGCATTTCTGAGCATTTTTTATTCAAATCTTTGTGAATCAGGAGCAAAGGCATAAATGCCATTAAAAAAAAAGGTTGTAGGTGCGATGCAGAATCTACAACCCTGTTCCATTCTGATGCATCCGCTTGCAGGCAAATCGATCCATGTACGTCTTAGTTTTCTTTATCCAAGCTGACATGTGTCTTAAAACTGTACAGCTGGATAGCTCTGATATTGCTTACTATTTTTGTTGCACTGGAAATGTTAACTTGGGGTTATGAGGTAGCAGGAGAGAGGGTAAACAAAGGGATGATGGGAAGTTGGAGATGGCTTACTCCACACAAACAGTCTTACACACAACTCAGAGGCGAATTTCTGATTAACTTCTGCCGCTCTGTAGAAACTGTCCTAGAAAACGACACAGGCTTTTTGATTTTGGCTAAATACTAGGGGTGTAGGGGAGAACCGATTCGGTGATATATCGCGATATACCGATTTAAAATGCAGACAAGACGATATTTAATAAAATATTTATGAGCATCCTTTAGTGTCTTAATCATAATCAGAGTCGGTCTTTAATTCAAATTTAAAGGTGCCTTCCCACTAAGATGCAACACATTTGTAGGTTTTATGTGTTACGTGAGGGTACAAGTATTTAAATGAGGTCTGCAAGTGCAGAGATTGGATCTTTGCATAATTTCTACATACTATGGTACTTGTAATGAGTGTTATTAACATCTGTGTTTTCAGTCTTTCATAATTAGCTTTAGGTTCAAGCAGAATTATTTCAGCAGTGCTTTAGTGGCTGTTGCCAGGCCTCAAAACAACTTTAGTTTGGTTATTAGGTTTATTTAACCACATTTTATCCATCGTTTGATATAATGTGCTGCAATATGCATGTTTTTGGAGTGACGGATGGATTAAAAGATTACATTCATCATAATAGTTAAACAGCAACAGGAGAAAACAGATTTGCTAAAAAAAATAATTTCCTAAGCATTATAGTTGTTAAATAATGTCAGACTGTTTATAAAATGATTGATTCCCAAACTTTGACATGCTCAAGGGAAGTAGTGGGTCAGGTGTTGTTGTAATTAGTGATGAAATGTTTCGGGTAGCAGTTTGTCTTGTTTTCTCATAAATATGTCAAAAAACAACTTGACTGCAACAAGGGTAAAATCCACTTCCAAACTTTTCAATATTTATCATACTGAAAATTCATGTCTAAAATGGTTTTGATCATGTTTTTAGCTTTCTGTTATGTCTAAAAGATTATAAGGCCCGTGTTTACTCGAGCAAAAACACCTTTTAAAGAGGAAAAAACTAAAGGCTTTACAAAACATGTAAAATAGCTTTTTCTATTAGGAAAAATTAAAATTAAAGATAGCAAAACTGTGGTGCTTAACAACAATCTGTCCACCTTTGCAGGGGAGCTAACATTACTGAGAGATAATCAGATTGTTTATTCTATTTTGCTCATATTGTCTGAAAATACATGTAAAGAAAGCTCAAAACAAGATTTGGATGAAAGAAAAAAAAATCAGTCACATGCTGTGACTATTTGAGCATTAGTCAGCCTATAAATTAATCTCACCAGAACACGGATGAAGGCTGCACTAAATGAGCTGTCTAGCTGACATAACGCAGTGGGTATACTTTTGTGCTTTGTGTGCATCTCAGAGTGTGTGTTTGTGTGTGCAGTGAAAGAGAGGCGAAAGCAACAGTTGTGAAAATGTTCAAAAGAGACACATAGCTAAATAAATTAGGTTTTGATAGATAGGCTTAGCTTGTTTACATTTTGTATTCATCAAAAATACAAAGGGAGAGATGGCAAGGTCAAATGCAGTGGCACATGTGACCTCTAAAGTGAAGTATTATATTGGCAAATTTGTGGTGTTTTGGATTAAAACACTAAATGCTTTCTAGTAAATTCAGAAAAAAATGAGAAAACAATAAAATAATAAAGTTTGTTCTAGCGCCAAAAAAAATAACAATAATAATTACCCAAAATGCCATTATGTTCCCCGCCAGATCCTGTTTCAAATATTTTAGGGCAGGCCTAAATGGAGACAGCCACAAAAAAAGCGAACGGCTTGCAAATGTATTTCTAATGTGATTGCAATAGCCTCAGTGGGAATAAATCTAATCAAAATCACTGGAGTGCATCCACTTCTGTGAAGAGATGTGGTTTTGTATAGAGGTTGAGTCCTCTTTATGCTTGCAATCAGTAGTCCATTGAAAGGGTACAGGGTTGAATTACATTACCCTTGTTGGCAATAATTATTTCTTTTCTTATCTTTTGTGAGGAACATACCATTAAGATAATATGAGAGTTGTTTATTTATTGATCACCTACCAATTTTCTCCCAATTCGAACAAACAAGTGGGGGAAAACACAATTATTATAGGTCCTCTCCTCTTGTGATACCTTTAGAAAAATACTTTTTTTTAAACTCCCAAGTAAAAGAGGAGCCTAAAGGGTGCATCACAATAGATTTAAAGTCCTTACACTCTGATTGGGTGTGACTGTCTCTCATCATCCTTTCTTGAAGAAGAGTATGACAGTGTGTTGAGAGGTGTCAAATAAGCAACAATTAATAAGTGTAAATGCTTCTAGGTTAAAAGTTTTAGACGTAAATCCCATTTGAAAGTAGCCAATAGTTATTGGTCACATAGGAGATAACTTATGCCTGAACTGTACACTGTGTACAATCTTATTTCTGATTTATTTATTTTTTTATGAGAAATGTTTGTGGAACCGTGAATGCATCTATCACAACCACTCCAGTCAATCAGAGTAGCCTCACAATCAGCACCATGGTGCATCCTTAAAGCTTCACAGGAGAGATTTTCTGTTAGTGTGAAATTAGACACAAACCAAGCAAGAAGAATGTGGTTGATTTTTTTTAAAAATTAAAATATCAAGGGCAAATTTCCACCTGCTTTTAAACATAAAAAAACACATTATCTTGTGAAAACACGTAGGTGTTAGATGGTCTCAGGTGAAATTTTAACAACTTAGATAAACAGATTCACTTCTCAAGCTATAAAAAAGGTTAGATCAAAACAGGCAGAAGCTTTTGTTTTGTCACCTGATCTCATTAAAGATGCTCATCACCTCTCTGTCTCCTGTTCTTCAATCAATCTCAAACTTTCAGTTTGACAGATTCACCTACACAGAGTCTGGTGCCAGTCTCACCCAGAATTGTAATAGTTTGTTTATTCATTAGTAAGCATTCAGAGTCATGTTAATGTATCTATGCACATCAAGTCTAAAATCAAAAGTGATTAGAAAATATTTCCTACTTAGGATCCATAAAACTACTAGATATAATCTAATTAGACATTCTACATAACACATTTAACCTCAGTAGAATACTTCTGCATTGTATTGTTTAAATTTAAACAGTATTAAATTATATTAAATAATTCAAAGTTTTATTTTTATTTTCCAGAAGTTTTCACTTGGTTTTAAAAAACCAAGGTTGTGTAGGACATCTTTCCTTCAGCCCCTTCTATTTTCACTGTAGGAATCCTGGTATGAAAAGGGTTCTTGGGGATAAACGTCGCCTCCAAAATGATTGTGGGAGGGAGGCAATGCTGCTGAGAGGATCTGGATGTTTTAGGATGTTCACTGGTATATTTTCCAGCATTTCACTCCACTCCCTCAGTTATGATATAAAAGCTCATGAAGTGAATTAAGAAGACGCTATAACATGGAATAGTTGTTTTTATGCATAAAAAAGATAATTTAACTAACTCTAGATTCTATTTTTTATCTAACCCAAGGCTGCATATGCTTTAAAACTGTTTTCTTTTATTTTTAAAGGCAGGAATCAAATTTCACTAATTGGGTTTTTGCTTTAGCTCAAAAAGATTTTTAAAAAGAAAGCTCTCATATTGTAGATTTTTTTGTTTTTTTACAGAAGATAAAAAAATCAGGACTTCAAACTTGAAGCCTTGAATTCAGTGATCTCTTTTGATCAGATTGGAACATCATCACATTGAGACATTTTATGTTGTGACAGTGCTTGTGTGAGATCTTGTCCACCCGAGCTGTAAATGTGAAGCACTGACAAAGGAGAGAAACTACATTTGAAGAAAAGGTCATGAAAGAAGAGCAGAATATGAGATGAAAAAAGAGACAGAAAAGTTAAGACTCACAGTCTGCCTTTTGTCACCGTTTCATATTCCCATGTTTGTGTTGTGTGTTAAAAGTGTGGGTCCATGCGGTCAATGTGTATTTGATAGTCAGGGTTTATTCTGCTCTCCTTAGCTTTATGCTTTTGTGGTTTTCTGTGTGAATGTAATACTTGAACCTTCTCATTTATTTTTGTAAAGAGAACTTTTTAACTAAAAGATTAGACACTAGGGTTTTTAAAAATGTTTTTTTTAATTTTGTGGGTTGTGACACTGAAAAATATCTCACAATGACAAAAAAAATAAAATGTCATTGGCATCGAAAACAAAGGTAAAAGCACTCAAGTCAGTTCAAGACTTTTGGTTTCAGTTCTCGACTTTTTATGAACATGCTGTTGCTTGAAATGCGCTTCTGACAGTAATCCCAGCGTGATTTTCTTCTTCTTTCTTCAAAAATACATTAGAGCACTTTAACTGGGACAAAATCTGGTAAAAAAAAATAATAAAAAAATGTGTCATATGCATTCAGTTTAAATTAAACTAGGGCACTCTGTGACACTGCAGCCTCTCAGGTGGCTACCGTAGATTATTTTTAAACCCGCAGTGTCGTTTTCTGGAGTGCCAGGACAAACTCTTCCTCTCGCCCCTCCTTCAATCCCTCTTTTCTCCTTCAGCCTTCTCTCACTCCTTTTTTCATCAAACTATTCCTTAGATTATTATCCTCACAGACACTTTTTTAAAACTCTTAATATAGGATCCACTTTTTCCTTCACAAAGTTGTTGTATCTGGTCAGAATGTATATGTAACATTTGACACTTCCTCAAAGGAGTTCAGCCTTATCCTGTTTCTTCCCAGTCTTTTATATTATCAAGTTATCTAGGTTTTTTTTTCAGTATTACAATGTTTTGCTTCGACTCGTGTACTAAGGTCTTTCCATCTCCATCTTTAAGCCGTGTTAAAATTTAGCCTCTGCCTTTCTCCATCGTATTCGTTTTCTACCCCATACATATTCATGCACAGCTCTGTGTCTACCACCAAACTCTTTAATCTCTAAGTTAGACTGACTGAGAAAAGTTTCAGTGTCTGTAGGATGAATTCTCAATTACTATAAATGAATAAAGAAAAGCATTCCAATGTCTCTATCAGGATCAAACTGAAATTCTACCTTTAATTACGCTTTAACTGCCCATCATTGTGATGTTGTTTGGAATTAATATGACTATTATCTGAGAAAGGTAGAGATGACAGAATACTCAATTTTTTTTTTTTTTTTTGTCTTTTCAAGAAATAGGCTCCCAAAGCACAAAAATCTGTTGTTTTAGGTGCAGTGCTGCCCCCTCCCCGCTCCCACTGACGGCACACACAGTAGAAGCAAAGCAGCTTGCCTGCTTCAGGAGAAAGAGACTTGACAGTCACAGGGCAGTATTGGCAACTGTGACAGTCACCAGGGGCGCAAAATCTTGTAACAGTGTTGCTAAGACAGCAACAGCGGAGTGAAGTGATGCATTACGACCACTGCTGTGTGAGTGAGAGGAATGTTCCGACACGTGACCGAGTGTTTAATTCAAAATATAA
Organism: Oryzias melastigma; assembly: GCF_002922805.2. Classification (NCBI taxonomy): domain Eukaryota; kingdom Metazoa; phylum Chordata; class Actinopteri; order Beloniformes; family Adrianichthyidae; genus Oryzias; species Oryzias melastigma. The sequence continues at coordinate 14,608,387 of NC_050520.1, forward strand.
AGGAAAACAGCAAAAGAAAATGTCCTGCTCACAAAAATTAAAACTCACACTGAAGAAATAATAGACACTGCAAAAAATTAGAAGTCAGTTCTGTTAGACTTGTCTTGACACTCAGGCAGAGTTTAAATAAAGGTGATGGATTAAAGTAAAGCTTACTTTGCAATGTAATAGGTTTCAAGGAAACACTGCTAAGTCACTGTTACAGGGTTTTTCCTGCATAGTGAATTTGGTGATGGTGGCTGCTACCACCTAATTTACAAAAATACCAACTCCTGCCGTTTAATCAAACACATGATCACGTGTTCCCAAGCCGCGATCTTTCAGTCATTTGTAACTAGTTACACACAGGGCAAGTGGCGCTGTGTCCAAATTAGCGCAAGAAACTGAGGCACTCAAAGTCATTACTGATTACTGTTCAAATCCGGTTTTAAATGTAAATAAAAGTGGAAAAAAGAACAAAAGAGGCTTGGGCTAATTTCTCCGGGAAACACACAGATACTGATGACAATCAAAAAGGGTGACTATTAGGGGATACGGACAATCCGTGGTCCATATGGAGCCACGGTTCGGGCCACACGTGAACTGCCAGTACACTATACAGTACACTGTACTACTGTGCAGCAGCTGTCCCGCAGCCACTGCTCTGATACAGGTACCGTCAGGGGAAGGCAGTATGGCAAGCCAAAAGAATCAAAATTGCTTGGAAAAGCGGGCATGGCAGCGCCTCACCTGGGCATGTACCACAGATTATAATAATTATTTGAAATGTTTAAATGTTACCACAGTTAGTTTCAATACTACAATTAATACAAAAAAATAATGAAAGTTTAATTTTAACTTTTTCATGTAAGATTTAATTTGGATATTGGGGGTAGGGGGTTAGGGAAAAAATGCATATTCAGCATTCTTTTCTCTCAGTTTTTTTAGATTTGGTACATGTAAATGTAATCAGAAACTACAAGTTTTTGCATTTTTGTTTATGTTCAAAGTTCAAGGATGTGTGAGTGTATATTTATGCTTTAAAGTACTTTATATATGTTTTCCCCAAATATATGTTTTAAGGCTTTTCAAAAAAGTAATTTTAGACTTCTATCTTCTTGTTTTTCTTGCTGTTTTTTTTCACTTTTTACTGATCTGAAAAATGATCTGAACCGTGACCCTAAAACCGTGACAAGATCCGAACCGTGAGTTTTGTGATTGTTACACCCCTAGTGAGTATTGTTTCTTCTATAATCGTGTACATCTATACATAAGTAGATAAATCTTTATTCCAACTTGAGGCATGTTAGTCAAATGTATTAGTTTTACAGGTATGGGAAATTGTAAATAAGTGACTTTTTTTTTTCAAAAAGAGAAGAGGAAAATACTGACAGGTGGAGTGAAGTCACATTAAACTGGATGTCTGTTGTAAAGTTGCAATTGACGGTCCTAACCCAGAGGTTTTTGACTGCCAAGAGTGTCTGAAAAGGTTTTATAGGATGAAACATCGACGAGTCAAATGCTCTGCCACAGGCTGTTTGCTGTGCAAATGAGTGGCTGAGTAGTAATGAGTAGATGTTTGCTGCACAATCCCATGTTCAGTAAATGCCCATGGATCTGTTAGTTTACATAAGGTGTTGTTTACTAAGAAGCACTTAGAAGAAAATAAAGAAATAAACTTGAAATGAAATAATACAAATTGGTCCTTTATTTATGTAAATGTACCTGCTAAAATAGTCAATTGTAATACATTTGCTCGGGCGAATCTGAGACCGCAATGAGACACCACCACCACCTTATTTTACGTCAGGAAAAACCCTGTGTTATGCAATATTATTTATGGATGAGTTGAATATTTTTGGTCAAATATTTTAATAGTTTTTCTTTCAAATATATCAACAATACAAAACATCTGAATTAGGTTTAGTTTCTAAATTTTGTTTTGAAGCAATCCTGAGCAGTATGGAATCTGTAATATCCATCCTTTACCTCTTCAAATTACAACTTAAAATACTACAGCACATTTAAAATGATTCCTATTTATAAATACATATAAGAATTCTACTAGAATAGAAGCTCACTATGGTTACATTGTTAAGTCTTTATTGTGAGAGACATCAAAGTCTTTGATTGTCAGCTAAAACAATTAAAAAGAAAATGTGTTGCGTTCTCACACTGCAAAACAAGTAAAACCGCCACCAGGGCAGAACTTTTACTAAGTGAGGAGAAGTTGCATAAACTGACTCACTATGATGACAATTGAGTTTTTGGTGTTTTGAAAACAGTCTTGTGGCATTTTTCTGATGATTACAAACATTTATTCAAATGTTTCTAAATTCGGAGCGTACATACATAATCCAAAAGCTACAATTGGCTGACCAAATTGTAATTGCTCCTCCATTCTGATGCATCCACTCGTAGAGAAATGGATCAAATAACGTCTTCATTTTCCTCGTCTGAGTTGGTATCTGGATCAGAACTGTACGGCTGGATAGCTCCAATATTGCTCACCATTTTTGTTGCACCGCTAATGTTAGCTTGGGGTTGTGACAGGCTGTAAGTTAGTGGGTGAACATGTAAACAGATGGATGATAGGAAGTGGGGGCGGAGTTGCTTGATGCTAACAGTCCTTCCCACAACTCAGAGGTGAATTTCTGAGACAACACTGCTGATCTGCCAAAACGATGTCCTAGAAAGAGACTTTTTTTTTTTTGAATATTGCTAAAAATGGCACACAAAAAATTAAAAAACCACTGGGAATGCGTTTGCAACATATCAAAAGATGATAAGGGTGGGTTTTTAAGCCTTTGTTAGGGAACGAAGGGTTCTACATCACAAATGGTTAATGCAGCAGTTTTCCGTTTTCTCAAACAGGTTAAAAGATATATTTTTTGTAATTCAGTGTGTGTGAGCGAGAGAGAAGACAGAGTAACAAACTAAAGAATTCCCAAAATAATAACTAAGCAAAAGCAAACTCAAAAAAGGGTGAAATCCTTATATTGTCTGCAGAAAAATTAGGAAAATTCACCACAAGGACTTCTGCCTGACAGTACAATCAAAACATGAAACACTGAGAAGTCAGATGGCTTTGGAACAATAATCCACAAACATAATCCCACTGGCATTTCATGCGCCACACACTGCCAATTCAGACATTTAGGCAAATGTTTGAGCTCTGTTTTTCTTGGGCAACCAACATTTAGGGTTCTCACAAGACTAAAGACCCTATTAATCAGAAATGCTCCACAGATAAGGGGCACACAAAGCTTCATATGGGCTGTGGGTTTCCAACTGTCTGTTGCCAGGCTGTTTACAAACTGTCTCTTATTCTCTCTGTGTAAATTGGCATTCTTCATAGCAGCTTATATAAAAAGCAACAGAAGATTGTGGCTCTCTACCTTTTTGTCCTTCAGAATATCCTAGGTTTAGAAAAATTGTGCGTCTTCCAAAATTCTGTCAGAAAATACCAACTTTCTATCATTTTTTATCCTTTATAAATGATCTGGTTTATATGAATTTTACAGAGTCTTAAGACTTACTCTTTCCCTGTAAAGAGCAAATCAATCAAACTGAAAATCACTGTTGCTGCACACAGATTTGCAAAGGAGCCAAACACGGCTACGCTAAAAGCTATATCCAAAGACAGAAATCTCAGCTTTGAGGAGAGCTATAGCCAGATGGTTACAGAGCATGCCACATAACTGCAATGTGTCCACAATATAATTTGGTCCAGAAAATGTGTTGCATGCTGTGCCCTCTCTTCTTATTGTTTATTCTGTTCTTTTTTAATCTGTTAAAGACACTCTAAAGACATAATTTTTCATTTAAAAAATCAGTTTCATCTTTGATTAAGGAACAATGGTTTTAGTGAAAAACTCTTGTTCAGAGTACAGTTCCTCCTAGATTATCGTAGGAGTTACATTCAATATATAACCCACAGTAGGTGAAATCTGCATAGTAAGATTACAGACGTTTTAAGGCAGTGAAATCCCTCACTACACACTTTACACACTTTTCTCATAAGGAAATGAACAATTTTACACTTTTCTATCTTGCTAAAACTCTCAAAGTTCAAACCTTTGCAGTAAAATAAGTCCAGAATTATAGAATAAAAATAAGATCTGAAGATTTATGTAACTCTGGCAAACTGAACAGATGTATGAACACATCTGGCTAGATGTATAAACAAATACATCTGTCATAAAAGGTTGCATTAAAAAAATTAGGGAAAAAGCGAGACCTCGAAAAATGAACCGCGAGGGACAACTGTAGTTCATTGGCTTAGGCAGTCCAATCAGAATATAAACCTATTTTTAATTTTTTAAAATCTGACCCTACTTTTTAAACAGTAATATTTTTCTGTAATCTTACTCCGTCAGAATGTTTATTTTAAGCAAGGTTTCTCCAATAACTGCTGTCTTCATGCTGGGTCCCACCCTACATTCTTCCTTTTTCCAAGTGGTCCAGCTGCCACACATTCTCCATGTAGGTCAGTTAGGAGGGCACTCGCAAAAAATAAAAAATAAATTCCCTAACTCTCTTCCTCACTTTTCTCTTCTACACAACCATTAACTGATTCACTGCTGCAGTTTCATCAAACTGTACTGCAGCTGCATTATCAAGTTTCTTAGTTGTTCATTCTAGTCTGCAGTTGCTCAGCTGTGAACGTTTTGATTGCAGATGACAGAAAGAGCACCGACGCTTAAGGAATGTGCCCATCATAAATGCTGAATGTGATGCTACCAAAAATAAGGGGAGTCACTGATCTTCCCTGACTTTTAATCACCCACATGTATATCTGACTTTTGTTTTAACAATGAGCTTGAAGAGGGAAGTTGACCTTTTTATTCTCTCATAAATGTTTGTTTTATTCAAGTTAAAATGTTATTTTATAGAATAGAAAATATACTGATCTTACTTAAACTCACAAATATCTGATGTCTAAAGACATGAAAATTGTGTTTTTGATGTTTTTAACATGTTCTTGTAGCATTTTCCTGATGATGGAGGACATATATAAAGAAAATTAAACTTAAAAATTGCATTTGTGAGCATTTCTTCATTCAAATTGTTGTGAATCAGGAGCAGACGTAAAACCCCGGTTGGAAAGCAGATTATTTGAGACGTAGAAAGGACAGCAAGTTCCCTGCTACACTCTGTTCTCCAATGAGGGGGTAAGAGGGCAGGGTTGCTCCACACCAATGGTCTTGGAGGGAGGGGTGGGGTTTCTCCATGCCAACGATCCCGCCCAAAACTCAGAGTTATTTATTAATGAACTACTGCTGCTCTGCAGAAACTTTGTCCTTGAAAATAACACAGGTTTGCTGATTTTGGCAAAAAAATTGTAGGCATAGTCAATTAAAAGACTGCCAGGAACACTTTTTCTATAGATCAAAAGAAGATCGGAGTGGGTCTTTATTCCTTTATTTTCAGTTTTATGTTTCTATTGCACACAAACAAGTAATAAACAGGTTTTCACCGCACGCCCAGCATCTTGATATCTGTTCCCGGCACACTGCTGTGTTTACTGTCATCACGGCCTTATGATCACAGCACAACTGTGTCTGAAAGACTTATGGGCAAAAACGGATGTGTCTGCCGGTACACCAACAACTCCCTTTTTTCTGAATTATCTACCAATACTAATATTATCATGCATCCCAGATATAAACCAATTTATAACATTTGAAGGAAATGTCTCTATTTTAAAAGATCCCAGGAAAAGCTTGCTAAAACCTTGTCTTTGCTTATTTTTACCCAATTCTCAATCTCACAGTGTATGCAACTGGATACTTTAGCGACTACTTAAAAAATGCTTCTTGCAGGTGATAAATCGTCTCCAGATCACACAGCTTCCACACATTTGATTGACAAAAGAGGTCTGGAGTTTGGCAAGACAAGGAATGTAGACAAGCAAGCCACTTTGCCCCTGTCTTACTCAATTTATTCTCACCTCACTTGCTTTTCAGTGCCTCTTTTTAGTATTCATTTCCTGGTGACATTCTCCCCTTCACCCTGCATGCCTTACACTACTGTTCTTATCCCTCTTTTCTGATTATGTCATATTTTTCTAAGCTGGCATGGAAAAAGGCTGTTAATTAGTGTGATACAGATAAAATTTGAGGAAGAAAAAAAGTTATATGCGAACAGAAAAATAAAGCAGCTGCTTTGCTCCTTTGACTGAAAAGTTTACTGTCTCTGTAATATTAGTGATGATTAATCTGAAGTTGAATATATGCTCATGAATATCCACTGTAACTAAGATAGTTAATGCTCATTAATTTAAAATAATTCACTGTGAGTCAAACAAAAAGCTATAGTCTATACTGTAAAAGTGAAAGAAGGGCAAAATTCTTTTTCACTGCAAGATATGAAAAGACTTTTTTTATTGATTCTCAGGAGCCAGAAGGTTGAAAAAAATTGGTTCTAAGGGCAAAAAACAATCCATGAAAGCTAAAAGAAATACACTATCAAATAGGACTTATAGAGGGTAAAACACAATAGCACAAAGAATGCTTGCAGAACAAACCAGATGGATCCAGTGGACAAACTGTAACATAAGCTGTTAAAGGGTTCACACATCAACACTACAAGACCGATACTGTTTAAATTGTGCATTCGCTTACTTTATAAATCATTTTAAAGCCAGCCAGCCGTTTAGTAGTGTTTGGAGATGTAATAATCGCACTGCAAACACAAAGCTGTGCACAGAATATGTGCAGTTACTGGACAAAACTGATTAACACTTCAGTCTGAAGTAGGAAGTGTCTGGGATAACTTGCTATGGGAAGTGAACAGCAGCACCTAACTAAGTTCCTTTTTTTGCTGATAAAATCTATGTATTTTATCAAGTCTGGTTTGTGATGGAGACATTTGTATCTATTTGAATAACACACATCCACAAAAAAGAAAAACATTTTTGGAAAAACAACTGACTAACGCAGTGGAAGAGTGTCCACCCTGAGTCTGGTAGGTCATGGGTTCAAATCCACCATTGATTCATACCAAAGATTTTAAAAACGGGACCCAAAGCCTCCTTGCTGGATACATAGCATTAAGGGGTCGCATTGGGGGGTTAAACCACCGAATGGTTCCGGAGTGTGGCAGATTCTGCGGCTCATATGCTCCAGACATACTTGCTTTAATGTATAGAACAAATTTCACACATTAAGATGCGTGACAACTTATGTGACTTTAACAAGTATCAGAACCAAGTTTGAGGGTTCTGAGCCTTACTATAGCCAGGATATGATGGAATGTAGTTCAATTTTCAAAAATAATGTACAATAGTGAGTTACATCTTTACTATTTTTTGTTAATTATAATTCACTAACTAAAATTATGAACTCAGAACAGATGAAAAAAGAGAAGTAACATTTGGATGTAGAGAAGAGTTTTTTCTCAATGTTGAAAGAGAGATGTCAGTTACACCATGTAATTAACTCCATCTATTTAGCTTTTAAACCCGCTTAATCCCTCTTGGAGTCACGGGGCTGCCGGAGTCTATCCTAGCAACTGTTGGGTGAAAGGCAGACCCTGGACAGGTCACCAATCCATCACATTTTAAATGTTTGACAAAGATATTACATTTTTAAAAAAGCAATACACTGAAAAAAACGTATTTCTGCTTTAGGTTACCTTAAACGGGAGTGATTTTTCACTGCATGGGCTGATTGGTAAAGACTGAAGGCTGCTGGCAGGACTCGTCTCGGTGCTCTGCAAAAGACAGAAACACAAACAGAGCAGCATCAAAATGAAGAATAATCATGTGGATGCAACACGATAACAAATGCAATATCTACCTTGTCGACAGTAAATCAATGATGTTCTCAGCATCAACCTTACACCTAACATAGGTCTCAACAGTTTTAAGACATTTCTTAAGAAAACAGGGGATACTACAGGCATTGTTTTCTTGTATCACACTAGGAATTAGAAGACATTTTTGACACTAAAATAAAAGATCTATACTTAAGATGCAGAACTTTTTCCTGAGCTGCAATCCTCTAACGATATGTAAAAGGATCATTTTACCTTTTTATTACATATTTTTACAACTTTAACCCTTTGTTTCCAAATATCAGCTCATTTAAAATCTTTTTTTATATAATCTTTGACACTCATAACAAGAAGGCAAGGTAAAAGAGAGACCAACAAGAGAGGGACCCACAAAAAAATAAATAAATAAAAAATAAAAAAAAACATACATACTGTTCCTACAAACACCATAAGGTCCACACAGGCATGAATGCATATTCCGACCCGTTCTCACATGCACACACAAACATAGGAGTCTTCTAAAGAAAAAAAGCAGGCTGTGGTCTAAATGTCAGCTGTGAAAGCTTATATTAAGACAGATTGTGACACAGCAGAGGACGTCTTCAGCCAGGACTGCTGCTATTGAGGTACTTCAGCATTTATATGACAGCATTTGGTGAAGTCAAAACAAGAAGGCAAAGAGAATTTTTAAAGAGGTTAAACCCCAAGCACAGCTGGAACTTTAGTTATTTCTTCCCACATGCTGACCCTTTACAGGTATATTGTTTGAGAGAGGTGTCAAGAATCACAGAGTGAAATAAAAATGAGCTTTAAAGAGTGCAACATAACATTTCTGGACCACTTTACCTAAGCTCTGTGAAACATTGCAGCCTGAAGTATTTTTAAAACCTTAAACCTGATGGTTTATTGGTTTGGCTGACCTTTTAAAGACGCACACCTCCCTATCAGAATTATAGGTGTGCTATGGCGCCAGGCCCACATTGTGTCATCAGTGATCAATGCCTTTTCCTATGTAGAGGGACAGCCGTGTACTCACTGACACCCAAACACACACACGCTCCCACTGACGCCGCATCTCACTCCTTTTCTTGAACACAAACACCTTCTCTTTAAGGTCACCTCTGTCCCACAGGCTTGAACACACAACTGTCCCCACAATTAGTTGTGGCTCAGTAAAAAGCCTTTCAGATTTAAAAATTGGCTGCTGGGGAGTCGTGAATTTAATGACTAGCACAACACTGAAACTGAATGTCTACAGATGATGAATAGCCTTAGAAAGAAAAGCAGGTTTTGTAGTTGATTCACACCTTTAATCACACTCACACATCCCTTAAATCAGGAAAAGAACCTTGAAATAAAAGAGCGGACGCTCAGTTTTTTTTTTTTTCACCTGCTCTCACTGACATTTGGCTTTTATAGGAAAACGATCCCATTTTCAAAATAATGTCTTGCGCATTAGTTCTCTGCCAAACACTGAAAAGATCTTAAATCAGAAATACTGTTAGAGCCTTTCACTGCACAGTGACACAGAGTTTAGCTGTAGGAATCCTTTGAAATGTTAGTAGACGTTGAGAAGCAATGCGTATGTACAACCCATTCCTTCTTCCAAAATGAAACTGTTTACTGAACAGGTCAAGCAGCGGCTTCAGGAGTTCAAGTTAATCAGGCCTCGGCTTGAGGGTGGACGTGATTGTATACAGTACCACACTGTCTGCAAAGGACTGTGAGCTTGCAGGGGGAACACCTAGACACCAGGACTGACATTGACAAATGGGGATCATTGTCTTAGCTACTGTTAACACACAGGTTGACAGTGTAAGATTAAAAATGTCCCTCAGGGCAACCAACAGGATAAGCTGCTGAAAGAAAAATAATTTGAAGTGAGCAGAGGATTCACAGATGCTGTTTCCTGTTGGTCAAGGGCATTTATTTAATGAAAAAAAAGTGTTTTGTAACTGCAGGACAACAACTTAAAACAAATTAAGGAGCCTAAATGCTGTTACTTTTAGACTTTACAGACATTTTTGGAACAACTGCATGCATATCTTCAAAATTCACCTAATTTGCTTGATTATGCATGTTCCTTTTTTAAAAGTCAAGTCAAAAGGAATACGAATGATGTTAAATCACAAAGAAACAATGTGCTTTTATCTTATGGAAATGGGGTGGAAAAAATTAGATGACAATAAAAATAGAGAAGTGAAGTCTGGGGCTCACGACAAGAGCAAAAGGAACAGAAAGAAAACACACAAGCTGAGTCAACGTCCCCTGCAGGAGAAAGGTCCATATCTGTTGATAGAACATAATTTGAAAGATAATGACACAACAAAGAAAACAAAAGGGCCAAAGTATTCCTCCCTTTTCATAGTCATTTTCCTGCTGCTGTGTACCTCCCTTATTCTCTCTGCTCTCCTGTTAGCTTCTCTATCAATATTTAGTCTGTGTTCTTCTACAACTTGTTATTTTACTGTTCTTCTGTCTTCCTAGCAGTGACTCTAAGAGAAAAACAAAAAGGTGAACAGTAAAAGGATCTAAGGAAAATAAAAAAATACAAATTCTCCTGACCACAATTCAAAGACGGTTCAGACTTCAAAGTTTTACTAAAACATCTATGCTCACATTCATCTTTCTTTTATGTAATCTGTGTTTCTAAATATGGTTTTCATGACACCTATGCTTAGACACTTTGGTAAGGATCAGTTTTCTACACACGAAACATCAACATCTGTTTTAAAAGGCCTTCTCTAATTGAATGGGATTTTAGCTGAATTAGTTTTGCTCGGTATGCAACTCATTCATGTCGTTTTTGATAAAAGCATCTGCCGAATGAATCAATTTTAATTTGAATTTACTGGATTTCAAACATTTACAGTGAACTGGCATTAGAGCAGACCGACAAAAGATTTTCTTTACAGGAAAGTTGGATAAAGCTTTTAAAGAGCATGCCTTGTAAAGTGGCAGAATGATTAATGGCTACTGTGAGTGTTTATGCGCATTTAGAGTGTGAAAAGTGCACAGTCAAGCTGTGCAGGACATGTATGAGAGCTGGAAGAGAGTAGTGGGATGTATGACAGAAGAGTTCAAGGTGGAGACGGGACTGCACCAAAGATCAGCTTTGAGCCTTTTTTGCTGATGTGATGGACAGACTGACAAATGAGGTTAGATAGGAATCTCTGTGGATTTGCAGATGACATTGTGTTCTTTGTCAGAGGTCAAGAGGTGGGTGCAAGTAGGTTGGAAAGGGTGGAGGAAGGTTTTAGTTGTGATATGTGACAAAATTAAAAGATTAAAAGTATTGTTGATTGCTGCCATAAAGGAAGGCCTTGAGGAAGACGAAAAAGAAAGCTCATGGAAGTAAGTGAAGGAAGACATGATGTACAAGCCATGGTGTAAGCAAGGAGAATGCAGAAGACAATGCTAGGATGGTGACAGATGATTCATTGTGGCAACCCCTAAAGGGAGCAGCTGAAAGGCAAAGAGGAAGAGGAGCGTAACGACAAACAACAGGTCTCCAAGTTTCCCCAATGCTAATTAACAATCTGCATAAATTTACAGAGCAAAGCAAATAAGGAGACAATTAAAAGTTGGAACAAATGAAACAGGGTTTCATAGAACTGATTAAAACCGGCACTAAAACATTGCAACAGGAGCATTGAAATAAATTGGTAGCAAGTAAAACCCTTTTACTTTACTTATACAGCTCTGTGCTGTCAAATGCACTAAGATCACTCAAAGTGAAGCTTTTGTCACAGGTTTAGTTCACTCATTTCAATCCAAGCACCTGTATAAAACATATTTTGTCTTTTTGTAGCAGCGCGAGTACTAAAAAACAACCCACCTCCTGGAGTGTCCGTCGGAGTCTTAAAAGCAGGGTCTTGACAGCAGTGCAGTCCTGTTGCATTAGTCTGAATGGAAGGGCCTCCAGTCCTGACGGTAAGAGTTCCTCTTCTTTACTGAGACCAAGCCCCATGCTCCACTCAGCAGGCAGCAGACTGGTTGGTCGGCTGGGTTCCCTGTAGGAGAGGAAAATAATTCAGAAATGTAATGATAGTTCAAGCCAGCATGAAAACACTATAACTGATCTAAAGCTTTAAGCTTAACTGAACATAGATAGTGTAAACTAAGCAGCTCCAGTTTGTGGTTAAACTTAATTTCTACGAAGTATTAGTTCAACTACTTCTTTATTACTATTTTCACTCTTTATTGAAGCCTATTGAGAAGTTATTTTTTGTTTTTTCTTTACTTGTCCTGTCCAACAGGGGGGGGGGTTAAGAGCACAAAAGAAAAGTGAACATGGTAACAGAGGGGGTAACATCATAAAACAGCCAGCATGTAAAGTCTTTCATTCTGTCACGCATACTATAGGTGCAAAGGTGAGCTGACACCTGTGCTCCGGTGAATGTTTCTGTTTTGCTGATGTGGATGATGATGGAATGTACAATGAAGGAGAGCGCCCAGCCATCCCCACACCAAGACCCCCTTGCCGAGGCAGCAGCCAAGAGCCCCCTACACCTGCCACTGGGGCCGCGGAGGGAATCCGCCCACCAGATGCCCAGACTAGGACATGCAAGCTCGCTGCAGAGGCCCCCCACGCCTGAGAGCAGGAAGGCACAAGAGCACAGAGAGTGCAGGCCTAAACCCAGCCTGAAGAGCAGCCCCCCCACCGCGCCAGGAAGGCCCCCCAACCCCAGACGAGCAGCCCACCACCCTCCAGGAGTATTGAGCATCCCACCGCCCCACCCAAGGTACGAGCCAGGGCCCACAAGGGAGACCCGCCCTCACGCTCCAGACAACTGCCCGCCCCCGCCACAGACGGTCCAGGGAGGAGCGAGGCAGGAGCCGCCCACCCCCAGGAGAGGGACAGTCAAGAGAAGCGGATGTCCCAGAGGAGTGTTGTAAGCAAGGTCCAACCAGGCACACCCACCGATGGAATTGAGAAGCTTAATACACCGATATACGTAGGATCAATATAGTTTATTCATTTACTTGATTTTTTTTTACATGTTTGCACATTTTCATAAAAAATACAACTCCCAAAAAATGTCTACCAATAAGAATCACCACCATCCCTTACTGTTAACACTTGTTGGCAAAAAAAAGAACATGTTTGTGCCTGTCACTGAGTATGTAGGACATCTAAAAGAGTAGTGCACACTCCAAGAAAAAAAAACTGTAACTTTACTTGGAGAGAGTAAACTACACTAAAAATGTAACTTTATTAGTGACCCGATAATGAATTGCTAACAAATAACTATGTAACCCTCTTTAAATCTGTGACAACTGGATGTGGTAGTGGGGCTTGATTCAGATTTATTAACACAAGGAAGTAGAGGAAATCAGTTAAGGACTCTTAATTAACTGTCCCTTTTGGAAACACACTCCATTAAACAGTAAACAGGTTCCTGAAGCCGACTGTCTCTGGTCTCTTGTTTGGCCTGTTAGTTGTCTTAAATTCAGTTCCAACAAAGGGTAAAAGAGCAGAAGGCGAGTGCTGAGAGGAGCAGGAGTTCTCAAGAGGATTCCTGGTCTTACATTAGTTTTCAACTGATTAGAATAAAATAGAATAGAATAACTTTAATGTCATTGTACATTAACAACGAAATTGAGTGAAATTCTTGTCTATGAAGAAAAATTAAGTCAATTTACGTCTAAGTCAGGTATAATTTTTTTTTTTTTTAAGTGAGATTCATTCAATTTTTCTGTCTTAAGTATGTTTAAGTGAGTGCTATCAATCGATAAAAAAATTAATCACACTTTTGGGTTGTGATTAACTACAATTAATCACAATGTTTTATTAATTAAATTTTATGAGACAATATGAAGCTTTTGTATAAAAACGGGCCAGAGAGAAAATGTTTCTCTTCATTTTTATTGTCTGAAATTTATATTTATAAAGTGTTAACTCGGAAGTTCAATTTGTCTGTACAAACCACAAAAACAGTAAGATAAGCAGAACACTAAAGACTTTTGACTGAAGTATTAGTCCAAGAAATCAAAGATGCTGACATACAGCCATAAGAAACAAACATTGTTTTTCTGCACTTTAAATGGTCCGGGTGAATACTCCATTCTGATTGGCTGCTGGGTGTGGATGCACACCTGGAAAAGAAGTTCCGGTCACAACATTCAATATGTGCAGACTTCTTCAAAACAAACTTGATCTGGACAAAAACAAGGGGCACGAGGTGAACTTTCTCTTTGAACTGATGCTTTAGTAAGCCTATCGTGACAATCGTGAAATATATTGCTTTCCTTCGCTGCTGCAGTCGAGACCTTTGCCAACTCAGGGGCTGCATTACCTATCAAATGGTCCACCTTTTGTGACGAAGCGATCTAAAACTAGAAAATAACAACAATCAAGTACTAAAAATCAATTAAATATGTTTTTTATTTAGTAAGTGACCATGTTATAAGTGGGATAATGCCAGACAAAGTGAGCATTATCAGAAATTAATTCACGGTATGGAAGCCTGAACCGGCAGAACACGACTGCTTCGCGGAGTGTAATTAATTTGCATTAATAAATATGAATGCGTTAATTTTTTTTTGATAATTGCGTGGATTAACACGTTTACGACAGACCTAGCTTAATTAAAAAAGAAAAAAAAAGTCTTGTGTCATGATACCAAAGAAAACAGTCAAGTAAACAATGGTATAAAATGTTAAGAGACAATAAATACACGGAGTCAGACACAGTTTTACCTTACAGTAATAAATGCACTTAAAGCCACAAGGTAGCACAGCTAGTTATTCCAGGAAGGAACTGTGCAATTTATAGTTTACAACAAATGAGCATTTAAATGTTTGCTGTACAGGTTACAATATCAACATCAAAATATTCTATTCTATTCCATTCCATTATATTCTTCCCTCAAACTGAGTTACTATTGCCTAACCCCTAAAAGCATATATAGTCCAGGACTATTTAGCGCCCTGAATTTTAATGCAATTCGTACTTTGCAACAAAAAAAAAACATTTTGCCATTTCACACAGAAAATTTATGAATCCACTGTGTTCCGAGGATGAAAACTTGGATAATTCACAAAGAAATAAAAATAAAAAATGTGGACACAATTTTTAAAATGACACATTGTTCAACTGCATTACATTGTGTTCTATATTCCCAAATCTAGCAAGAATTTATGCACAATAGTTTTTGGAGACTTTTGAGAAATTTCCAGGGCACTGGGGCATTTTGTAGATTCAGACAGCACTATAAAATGGTGCACAACCGGGAAATAGTGAGTGATTTTAGACAAAATAATATATCACAAAAATAAAAATCCCTACCAGCCATCCAAAAAGTCTACTCAGTCAGTCACCACCTTGAAGATCACTCTACTGGTTCCCTGTCTCAGCCCTCTTTTGTGTATACGCTGTCATCCCTGCTCCTATTTCCACCACCTATCTGCCCAGCCCTCTTTTTTGTCATTTTACTATTCACAGTATTAGCACCCTTACCACTGCTTCCATTCAGCTCTTCCATTATCCGGCACCACACCACCCTTCTTCTGAGCTCTTGTCTTCCAACTCAACAGCTCTCCCCTTTCCACTTCTCCAGTTTTTCCCTTTTATTGTAACAACCACTTTACTAGTCCATTGCAGTGTCAAGGCCCGAGCTGTCCCCCGAGGACTCTGCTGAGTACCTCCGACAAATGTCGACGAAACAGGCAGTCTTTTGAGGACAGGTGAGTGCTGTCTGTCAAGTAGCTTTTTACCCCTTTTAAATGGCACCATTTGTTTTTGTTGTTTTCTTTTATTCTGCCATACATCTCCAACGAGAGAAAACATTCTCCAGGGATTCTTTACATTATACCAGTCAGCTGTTTAGCTGGGATTATTTAAGTCTAAATAAATATAACATTTGCAATGCAAGTTGTTTTTGACTTGTTGAGTGTTTTTTTGCTGTATTTTTTGTTTTTCTTTTGAAATTTTGCTTTTTTTCCCCTCTTTACCATCATTCTGCACGTGTCTTCTCTTGTCTTTGTTTGGCTTTTACAGAAGTTAAAGGTTAACAATCACCCAGCTCTGCGCAGACGGAATAAGAGTAAAAAAGTTGGATTTCTTACACCATGGCAGAAATAGATGGAACAAACAAACAACTTGAGTTCATTGAAAACATGAAATTATATATGCAATGCAATTTTCCTTTCAAAAGTTTATAAATTGAAAAAAATGCTAAATGTTTTTGGAAAAATTAGTAAAAAAAATTAACAAAGAAAACTGTTTTGTTAAAAAAAATGTACTAAGGGCTCGTCCTATTTATTATTGTTAAAGAAGACTACTATACGCTAGCATTGTAAAATTCTTAAGCTTGGATGTTTATGAAGACCCAAAATGTACAAACTTAGAAAATGTAATGCTTTTTGACAAAAATATAGTTTATATTATTAAACAAAATGAAAAAAGACAACAAAAGACTCACCATAATGTACTAAAACTAGAAATAAATGTGAAACACTAATAATGCAACAGGCAAAATCTGAATTATCTACTTGCAAAAACAATCAGTGAACATGACTTTAAAAAGCTAAATAACAGCAACGGAATTATAATAAAACTATATAAGAAAGTAACAAACAGTAGTAAAAATAACTTTTTTATAATGATGTTTCTCTTTACAATTGAACTATTTTAATTATTTCAACAAATAAATTTAAGAATGTGAATTTAGGTCAACATTTTCAATCCTTAGAAATGATGGACACAGAACAGTGTATGTGTCTGTCTGTGTCCATTTCTAGCAAACCATGAGTCTCATGTGTGGGTAATTACCCCACACATACAAGCAAACAAACAAACACACACATGGAGAAACGCACAGCACAGTAGAAGACAAGTCTGTTCAGTGATGATAGATGTTGTACAGGGAGGGAGGCCGTTCCTCCACTCAGCATCATCTGTCTTGTTACTGTCATGAGCGGGTAGCAAGACGCTCTCACTCCATTTCTCCTTTTTATAACTCTCTACTAGCTCACCCCCCACCCCCCACAGTGCAGACTACACCCAGCATGTCACTGCAAATAATACTGCTCTGTGATGAGGAGTTAAGAAAATATACGAGTCGACAAAATACTCATTTGAATTTCTAGATTTCCCTTCACACCTGCTAGTGGTCATAACCGGTACTGCATGTTCAGCTGCAGAGAGTTGCACTTTAATTGATGTATTGGTGTGGCAAATTGTTTTTACCCCGTCAGTCCTCTCAGAAAAAAATTAAAAACAAACTAAAATAATGGAGAGCGACTCCTTTTTTTAACAACATACTCATTTTTAACCTACTTTATGCCCAATATAATGTTTCCACTTTCTCTTATCTTCTCTGACATACAGGGTTTTTGCCCCTAATTTGCACTGTCCCCTCCATCTGTTTGACGCACCTCTTTCCTCTCAGAGGCCATTTTTCCAACAGCTGTGTTATGAGTGATCCATTTCACAAACTGAAAAAAGACAATTATCCACCTTTTTATGACTTTCATTATTTTACCAGTTTTTTTTTTTTTATTACTAAGCTGGTGGCTCATCAGCACTGAAAAACACCTACTCACATGTATCCTAACACCCACACAGACAATAAACACTGCACACAGAGCCAACAAGCTAGACACACACACACACTTCGATCTCCAGGTTTACATAATATTCAGTTAGTGTGTGAATAGTGAAATAATGACAGCTTGTCAGATAAATGATGTGGGATTCAAGTACATTATCCCAAGCAGCAGCAAGGAGCGGGGGGTACACCTCTGTCAATCATCAATAAAAAGTGCATTGTCTCAGGGATGATAATCGTAAGGGGCACTTAAACACTGAGACACGTGGAAAAAAGCAGTCAATCGCTTCTGCCAGCTCTTTCCTCATTAAATTTTTACTGACAACAAAGAACACATTTATGAGGACAATCCAATTTGTGTCTATGACTGTGTTATTCCGTGAAATGCAGACATCTTTGTGTAATGCCTGCATGCTTGCGTAAGTGAAGTACAACGTAACACCGCAGCTAGGACTGAATGATCACCCTCATTCGTCACTCTCCCTTTCCACCTGACAGACAGTGCAGTCATCTGCATTCAGCACCTCAAGCTATGGATGTTTAATGCTGCCATTAAACTCATCTCCAACATAAAGTGCATCTGTGACTAAAGAGTGAGCACAAGCCAAGCTCCAGGCAGTGAATCTAATGGCGAATTGAACTCTCCAGACACAGAAAAGAAGAAAATATAAAACTAACTAGATATGGCAGGGTTAACTTTCTGATTAACCTTAGCATCCTTTCTGCTTTCCTTTCTTCCCTGCTCTCTGAATTCCTTGTTTGCTAGCATTCTGTGCAGCTTGGAGCCTCTTCCTGTTTTTGATTTTTCTCTTTTGCAGGATATGTTTCCTTCAGAGACAATCAATTCCTCCACAAGGAAACGTTAATGTGAAGTTATATAGAAAAAAGACAGAATCACAGCCCTGGTCTTATTTCTAGATAAGTAGCAGGTCTTGCTGATATGAAAAATTGTGCATATTTCTTTTTAGTATTCAACAATCCAAGAAATTTTTTCTTTAGGGCTATCAAATTATTGCATCAATCACGATTAATTAATCACAGACAAAATAGCTTTAATCACGTTAATGTCATTTTTAATCTGTAACTGTTATTATCAAATATAAAAAACAAGAGTCCAACTGTTTCTTTGGATGAAAAGGTTATTTGAACTCAGTTTAAAACATGTTGTACATCACTATTTTAGTGTGAAACAAAGTCATGTCTGATTCTTAATATATAGAGATTTAAAAAAACTAAACTAATGTAAAATAAAACAAAATTTCAATCCTTCTATACTTTGCACTTATTCTAGAAAATATGGCTTTAATATACTTTCTATGACCCTGTAGACATTTAAAAACTGTCAAATATATTCATTAAACTCTATACAGCTTAACTTTTTTCTTCAGATATCTCCTTTTGCTGTGATGTAACATCTATCATTTGCTGTGTCCCTTCTAGTTGACTGAGTTCTTCACCCTATCTATAAGGTTACGCCCTGCCACCCTTCACAGGAAACTCATTTCCGCCACTTGCCTTCACCATTTCATTCTTTGGTCGCAACCCACAGCTTCTGACCATAGGTGAGGGATGGAAATGCAGAGAGACTGTTAAATTGGCAGCTTTGCCTTTTAGCTCAGCTTTCTCTTTACAGAGCACTTGTGTAGCATACATGACAAGACTCCAGGAGACCTTAACTGGTCAATTTAAGGTGGTTTAATGTTTCATATTTGGAGAAGCCAGTCCATCCATTTCTCATTGTAAACCATATTTTTAGAATTGGAGGTATTCCTCTTCATTAAAACAGCTTGATAGTCAAAGTATGCCTCCTTTAGAGGACATGGCATCTGATTCTGACAGAACGGCTATACCTTAAAACAAAAACATGCCTTATTAATCTTTGATTTGAGAAGTTGTCCTTACATTACCATTTTCACAATAAACTCTACTTCAATTCCAACTAAATTAAAAAATATCTAAAATAGTAGCATAAATAAACAACTCAGGATATTAAGAGAGACACTATGCTATTTTCAAGCTCTACATTTTCATTGCATGATATTGCATGATTCACAGTTCAAAACAAGTCCTTTTATCTAATACTGCTTGTTATGTGGCCACTCAGCTCAGTCCCTGCCTAAAAAATTAGCTCCAGGCTCTTTAAAACCCATAAAAGCCCATTTTTTTTCTGACTGGCTCTGTGGGAACCGTCCAAGGAGAAACACCCAAGGCTTGTGAACAAAGCCAGCCTTAAGTTTGTGAAGCTCACAGTGAAGATTTAAAGTGACATTTTCTTTATTCTTAACTGGAAATTTGATGTTTTTTAACCTATGTTAGAAGAAAATGATAACGGTCAAGGATTGCTAGAAGTGTTAAACTCATTTTAGGATTCAGCAATGCATTTTACCAACTTTTAACACACGTGCTACTAATCCTTAAATAGTGTGAGTTTCAGGTATGTATACTTTTGTTATTTTGACTGACAAATAAATTAAACTTTAACCTGGATATTTGCTTCTGAAAACACAAAACAGCAGAAGTCTGAAAAAAGATTATTGGTTGAAACTATTGATTAAAAAAAGTGATCAGTTGAAATAGTTAAAGAGGAAACTCAAATCAGGAAACTGCAATGATTGTTTTGACTTTACATTTTGAGTTTTGAGGCCTTTCTCTTGAAAGAACACATTAATGCCATTACAAACAGTTTAAGTGAGTCTTACTTGACTATTTTGCATTTTAGAAATTTTGATTGTTTATTGCAGGTTATATTTTTTTTGCAATACAAGAATGTACAACAAATATATTGAAAAAATATGCCAAGTTCAAAAATCAATAACCAAATATTAATTAATATATAATGCTAAGCAATTCACTAACAACTAATAAATAAAAGATGAAAGGCAGAATTGTTGAATTAACTTATTCTACGCAGTTAAAAGACAGCGGACAAATCCACATTGTGTTGCTTCTCACTTCGACGACACTGTGTGATGCTTCTGCAAATTATATTGCACCGCGTGTTTTTTACTCTGTCCCAAGCTCCACTCAAGGCTCAGCTGGATCCTTTATGCTTGTCTATTTTTGTAAAAATGAATGTGTGCATGCGAGTACATGCAAGCATATGACTAACCATGGGGAGAAGTATGTGCAGTATTTGCTGATGATATTCAGTCAGACGGGATTAGACAACATCACAGCGGATATACTTTATGAATCATTTCACTTTTAAACAAATTTGTTCTTTTGTTAATAAGTGTATGTGAGACCATTCTATATATAATCTCTGATTACAGGTCTCTGTGGGAGACCGCAGAGCCGACTGAGAGTGCATCAGTGTGAGCGAGATCATCCCATGTGTGAGAAGAGGGTGTCTTTTCCAATTAGAAAATGTTGTGTCTTACTCGGCCTCTCTGCTCAGCAGTGTCTTAATATCCAGCTGACTCTGGCATAAACGCTACGGTTTTTTTTCCAAAGTCTTCTTGCTGCTGCCATCTATGCTGGGTTTCATCTGCTGCTATACTTTTCCATCCTAATTAATACAAATTATGTTTATTCATACATATGTATCCGTATATTCAGTGTTGTGAGTAACTCATTACAAAAGTAATGTATTACAGTAACATTTTTTGTGTTGAAACAAAGTAGTATAAGTACGTGAGCAGCAACAGCCTACCTTGCTTTTTTATGATAATGTCATTCTTTTTTTTTCATTTACTCATGATAATGACATCTATCTTGTTATCACAATAAAATGTTTTAATTCGTTATGACAAAACCATTAGATTTCTTGATAGAAGGAGAACACAAAAATGTGTATTTTTATTGGTGATTGCTGTATATCTGTTTGTAGACAGAAAAACAATCATGCATCACTCTGTAGATAGTCATCTGGTCACTGATGAAATTGACAAAAACTGCAGGATGACTGAACAGCAGCCGCCTGCGCAGATGCAGCTGTTCTCCTCAAATGACGGTGACTTATTTGGACTTTATGAGCATTACTGCAGTCAAACCACGATTTAAATTATTAATAAATTGATCAGTTCTTCTATATTGGACATTTTCTTTGACAAACTGCTTTGTTTTGCTGCAGATTGTAGAAAAATGAAAAGTGTAGGGCTGCCATGCAGGAAACCTGGGTTCACGCCCCGGGTTGTCCATTGATCTCCATCCAGATTGGGTCCCCTAGGCAAGACCCTTGACGCTGCCGCCTAACTGGGTTCCCCTGTGCCTTTCAAATACAGCATTGCGTCAGGAAGGGCATCCGGTGTAAAAACTCTGCCAAATCGAAGCAAAGTAGTGGGTGCTGATTCACTGTGGCGACCACTAATGGGATAAGCCGAAAGGTGAACAACATTTCAACATTACGACATAGCAAAATTTGTTATTTTGTGATAACGACATCAACTATCTCATTATCACAAGAAAAAAAATAAGTAGCCCGTTGGTGGCGTCCATATGCAAGACATCCCTAATGACTTTTGAGTAATATTTTACACATTACATGTCCAAAGCTTGAGTATTAAAAATACTTATGACTCAAAATGTTATTGTTAAAAGTAAATGGCTATTATTTTTATTTCGATGGATTAAACTGAATATGAATTATGATTTCAGGGCTTTTACCAGAGTAAATAATGTTATTAGTAGCTAATAATGTTACACCAAATCATACCTCATATGAATCAAAAACACTTTGAAGTTCATGTTGCACTTCTGTGTGTATTACAATGAAGGTAACTTTAAGACCCACTCTAATGAAAATTGTGTTTTTCATGTTTTTACCATGTTCTTGTGGCATTTATCTCATAATGGAGGGCATGTTTAAAATATTTTAAGGTTAAAACTGTTTTTTTGTGTATTTTTTTTTTTTTTATGTAAATCG
>NC_050520.1:14630587-14667119 GCF_002922805.2 Oryzias melastigma
GTTTGAAAAAGCTTGGGTTTGTGACGCAGCATCTGCCACTGGCAGGCCAAAGTCTCCCTTTTCCACTAAAGTTATGAATTATCTACTTGCAGACAAACAGATCCATTAACGTCTTCATTTTCTTTGTCTGAGCTGGTATCTGGCTCAAAACTGTATGGCTAGACAACTGATTTTGCTTGCCGGTTTTTTTTTTTGTTTGTTTGTTTTTGCTACACTAATGTTACCTTGGGCTTGTGAAGTGCTATAAGCTAGTGGGCGAGAGTGTAAAAAAAAAGGTTGATGGCAAATAAGCTGAGCTAACTTCCACCCAAATAGTCCCGGCCCAGAACTCAAGAGGCAAATTTCTAATGACCTCCTGCTGCTCTGCAAAAAATATGTTTTCAAAATGACAGAGGCTTTTTGACTTCAGCTAAAAATTGCATAATCATAATTAAAAGACCACTAGGAACCATTTTGCAATAGTAAAAAATAAAGTTGGAGTGAGAGTAGACTTTAAAAGTAAAGAACTAATACTGCTTTGTTACTTAAGAGACCATTTTTGTGAGGTAATTAATTATTTTTTAACAGCAATAACAAGTACTCTGCAACGTCTTATAGATTTGAGGTAACTTGCTAATCACTGCATGAATGGATGCAACAAACTGTGGAAAAAGACATATTTACTTCTTCACACAGGAGAACAAGAATATGTGTACAATTTTGGCTTAGTCCTAACAGGCTTCATCAAGTAAGGTGGAAAAGAGAGACCATCCTGACCCTCAATTTCCCACTGACAGTCTACGACAGCCCTTGAATTTCTGCAGGTCCTCTCCCCAGACCACGCATCCTCATCTTCTCAGAGAGGTAAACAGTGCTTAAAACCAAAATGGATACAAAGAAAAAAATGAAGGTAACCACTAGGAGAGTACCACTACTATAGCAACAAGGCAAGTTAAATCCAAAGGTTAAAATTTTGTTTCCTTGAACAAAAAGGAAAAATAGAAAAAGCTGTCTCTTTGTAGCACGTGTTAAAGATAAAATAAATGTGTTTTTGTCAACATTTTATCATCAATAAGGCAGAGAAATAAAAAAAAAACATGTTTGCTATCAGGAACTGACTGTACACTTAGTACATTAAGCATTAAAAACTACACACTATTGTTTTCTCTCTAACTCCTTGTAGGAAGAGACATTTATTCTTATCGCCACTTAAAAATGAGTATGAGTGATAAGAAAATGCAGCATCAAACACTTATTGATTACAAGTTTTTCACAGGCTGGTATTTTATCTTTACGCATTCCTGTGGTTATAGGGCAGGGATTTGAGTCAAAACTATTCTTTTGCAGAAATCTCTTTATCTGTTTCTGAATTCTTTTGGTATTCACTTTTCCAGCCCCAAAATGAAAACAGGGATTAAGGACAAAAAAAGGTTTTCTCTCACAACTTTGTTATGCTTTTACTCAAGTTTACAAAGGCCCAAAGGAGAAAACAAATAAATAAATCAAATAACTGCTGTCAAAATCATCTGACTGTCATGCAATAAAGAGGAAGCATAGATGGAAGTTTTTGTGAGTTTATTTATGTGCATAAAGCAGATGCTTGGTGCAGTCTGTCAGTCTCCTGCTGCTCAAATTCTCTCTGGACAAGCTGAATGACTGACAGGTTTGAGTGTGCTTTTTTTTGTTGTTTTTTTATGCTAGTGTACACATTTGTATGTTATGGAGACACAAACCTGTTTAGATGAACAGGGTGTAGACAGCAGTCTTTTTAAAGGGACCGGAACCTATGGGCATGTGTGCGTTTTTTGTGTGTTTTAGAAGAAGACAGCTCCCATTGCAACCTGCCAAATCAATGTTCATGTTAAAAGAGTGTGGAACCTGAGATAAACCAAGACTTGAAGTAGAGATAAGGCATTGACAGAGGAAGCCTGGATGGAAATACTTTTCATGCTTTTTGCTTCCAATCTCTACTTGCGATATTAACACATTTTCCATCAAATTTTTAGGCAAAAACGTGTTGTTGGATACAGTTATAATGCTGAACTAAAACCAGAAAGCAAAGTCTACCAGCAGCTACAGATACATCAAGAAAATAAATTACACATTTCAAGGATTACATAAACATTTTCACTTTCTTCAGAACAAGAGCAAAGCAGGAGCATGCTAGTCCAGGAATCAACCACTAAGCCCTTGTACTATCTTGTTGGGTCCAGATGACGCCACCTTTACATTGGTGTATTATCCCTCCAATGACAAAGGTGGGCAAAGGTGGACAGAATTTAATCTCTGCCGTGGCCACCAATAAAAATTTTTAAAATAATTTTAAAAACAGTTCAGCGCATCTTTTATCTCATCTTGGGAGGAGGCTGTCAAATCAGATTGATGGATAGTGTAGGGTCAAAGGTCATCTGTCAAAATTAGTTTGATGGAAAATATATTCAAACTTCTTCTGATGTGCTGCTAACCTGTCAGTCTATTCTTATTTAATGTTTACTGAAGCTGCGACTTAACAGTCAAGCTACCAAAAAAATAGATCCTTTGCTGACAAGATGTTCCTTTAACAAATCTTTCTCCCTAAGCGCAGTATATAACAACAACGTCTTACTTTCAGCAGAAAACTCAGCGTTAAAGACGTCTGTAGCTTATAAATAAGCGAGGATTATAAATTGATTCTACAAGAATGGCTCAGGGCCATCTAGTGGTGTAGCTCCACATGGCAACCAAACAGTTTTTCATCTTCACCCCAGAATTTTAGGGGCATCACCATCACCCTAAAACACCATCGCCTGCCCACTCTCCTTTACATAATTTGTAAAAAGAATGATCTCTAAAGAAAACTATTAATGTGGGCAGCCACAGTACAGCGTCTGACCTCTAATAGGAAGGTCATAGGTTAGGTTCCGCCCACACCCTGCAGTGACGTAAGACACTGAACCCTACATTGCTCCCAGCAGCCTGGCTTGCACTTTGTTTGTTGTTTCTGTCCCCATCAGTGTGTGAAGGAATGTGTGTGAATGGGACAGTGACAATACAGACCTTCAGACCTTGAAGAAGATTTTAACAAGTGCTAAATAAAAATACACCATTCATCATTTTAAGTTTCTCAAGGACCCATCACTCAAAGGACATGCACCCTTTGAACCAGTATTCATTATCTTCAGTGTGAGGAAATACAATTTATCACTGAACGAAAACACAAAATAAATAAAAAAGTATAAACCATCTTCAAATTTGTGTAATTATTATGAATAAAACCAATGCATTTCACATAGGCAAGCCTGGCATATGAGCTACATTTAATTTGAAACCTGAATGTCATTTATAACCACTTTGTTATTTACCAAATTAAATAAATGTGTATCGTTATATGCTGCTGTTCACCTTTCTGCTTATCCCATCAGGAGTCGCTACAGCAAATCAACTGTTACTGATTCCCACAGGAGGTTTGGCAGAGTTTGATGCTGGATGCCCTTCCTGACACAACCCTGTAAGACCCAGACATTTAGGGCAGCGGCGTGAAGGGTCTTGTCTAAGAACCCACCACTGACCAGTATTGTTAAAAAGGTTAATGACATCTATATATAGACTACATTTAAATTATTTATGACTGGAAGTCAGCAAGTAATGTATTTTAACATATGCATATGCTTGTGTGTTTGTATATTTGTTTCTTTTGCTTTAAAAGTCAGATTCTCTAAAAAATTGTGGGAAAATTAAAAATTCTTATACAGATTGGAATAACAGGATCATCTGACAAATTGGATGTTATCAGTTATCAGAAAAATCTAATATAACTGAGTTGTAAGTCTCTGCACATCTACATAAACTCTAAAAAATATGATAATAGACCAGCATTTTTCAGATTTCTTCAGAACATGTACACGTCAGGTCTAAACATTGTAGCAATCTGATTATTCTCAGTTATTGGATTTGCTATTATGCAAACAATCCTAATGATAGCTTTAACTGATAGCAGCATCAAGCAAGAAACTTGTGCTGGAATAGTGTTACTACCACTTTCAATGAGAGCTGCAGCAGATGAATGCTCACGGCTACAGCTGACTCATCTCACTAAAATGCAGATTGGACTCATCAAAGGCTAAAGCCAAAAGACAATCAATATTTGTCTTATTTTGCTCTTGCCCTGTGTTAAATGGGCTTCAGCAATGATTAAAGCATGCTTGCGTCTTACAACATTAAACCAAAGACAGGAATACAGATAAATCTGCTTCACATCAGTAATTCTGCTAATGTCAGAATGCATAGTACCTAGGCACTCATTGCATTCTTTTTTTTGACATTGATATAATGCTGTACTCTTTGACTGAAGAAGATGAAACCAGTTTTGATGTTTTTGGTATTTCCAGGTTGCAGTACGTCAGTCAAAGGAAACCCAATCAAAGTGGGGAAAATTGGTTTCAGCTGAATGACATTTCAGCTTCAGTCTTGTATAAAAGAAGGGGGAAAAATGCAAATATATGTGAGTGTGTTCAGGAATGAGAGGTCCTCCACTGCTTTCAGAGACAAGTGAGACTTCAGAGTAAATGAAGGAACCAATAAATTGTCTGAGAAAAGCCTCCGTCAGGTTGAAAAGGTTGCCTCATGAGCTGCGTGATTCCATAGCGCTTTCTGGAGGCAGAAAAGGTTTCTCTTCGGAGCTGACACTTTCAACAAGTGTCATAAACATGATCAAAATATTATAAAAATTTCTGACGAATGAAAAAGCCAGGCAACCTCAATGTCAAAACGTTAAATACATATCATTCATCGCTACTTATACACTCTTCACATGGGTTGACCTACATATTCCATATAAAAAACAGTTTATTTAAAAGCAAGAACGTCTAAAAAGATATATTTAGTCCCAGCAATAGAAATATATTAAATCCAGCTAGATGAAGGAAAGAGAAACATTAAAAGGTAAAGTAATAATCAACTCTGCAGGCTTGTCTGACAGGCCACAGGATGGCTCTACCAGTGATACAACCTGTTATTACCCACCGGCTCCATAAAACCAAATAAGCCTTATCCACAGAGCTGCTCCATATGCGAGTACACATCTTTGTGCAGATGAGTGCGAGGATGTGCAGTGGTCACATCAAACCATGCATGAGATAATCAGTGACAGCGGTACTCATACGCAGAAACTGAAACTGTAAAAATGTTCTTTCAGCAGTAAGCTACCGGAAGATAGAGGAGAACAGAAATACATACTTGCATATTTATTCAAAGGGAATTCATTTATTTATTGAGCATCTCCGGCTCTGTCTCATCTCAAAGGGACAGAAAGGCATAAAATATCTTGCACACTTGCACAGAGCAGCCAAGATCAGCGGTTCCAGAAATAGACAATAACCCTCCATCTTTCTCTCTGTTTGTTGTCACACAGCAATTGAGAGTGAGGTGTAAAAAGAAAAAACAAATAAACTATAGGGTGTAATGTGATATAGGTATGGCATACAGAAGATAGTTGCCCTGTGGGTAATTGCATCAAAACAGATCCCTGAGCCCTCCATATGCCCAAACACTACAAGGCTGCATTCTGTTTTAGGTCAGCCAATTCCAGACCATGGCCCAGTTTTTTTCTGCTTTTATTTCAGCTACTGCCCTGTTATAATGCTGTGACCACAGCATTGTCCTGTAACAGATGGCATGGACATGGCTTTTAGGATGATAAAAGCACAGTTGACCATAGCTAATTAACTAAAGATTTAATTCCTTTTTGGTAATTTCATGCAGCTAATATTTTGATTAATTCCAAACACATTGGACTGTCATTTCTCTGACACACACTCAATAATTTTCCCTTTTCGCTGTTTTTGGACTAACCTTTTTTTATTTGACTGAATCAAAATGTCACCACAGTAATCCATGTCCATGACATTCAAGTAGGCAGATGCAAAATAAACAAGCCGTTTGTAAAATGAAGTACCTCAAAAAGAAAAGGAGGACATATTTTTGAATCATAACAGAATTTGGCTGCATGTTTGACTTTTTATTTAAAAATGTTATAGAGAAATAACTTATTTTCTTTTTTTCTTTCAAGGATTATAATTCATAAAGTTATTTTGATTCATAAAATAACTGATTAAAGATCGTGTCAAATGCTCTTGGTTCAACATTAAAATGAATCTCTATTCACAAAAAAATGGGTCATCTGAAGACCACACAAATAGACGTTCAATTTTATAATGGTCATGAAGCAGACCAATTGCCTACTTTTTCAAAAACCCATGGGAATATTCTCTACTCAATCAGTTTTTTGGTTTCTACATTTGGGTGCATATATTTTATAAATAATCTGTTTTTGATAGTCTGTCTCCTGGAGTCCTGCATGTGGGTCATTCTCACCCATCCCAAATTTATGACATTTATTCATAGACTTCCTGCCTGTGTTTTAAATTTATTAGAACTATTAGTCACAAAAAGATGGGGCCCTTTTTTTGGTGCCCAGTTCTAATTGAGAGGAAAATTTTGCTCTAAATATTCACACAAAAATAATTCAATTTACCAGCAAATAATCTACCATATTTTTTCTAGAGTATAGGTCACAGGAGCTAAAACATGCGTAAAGCATAATAATGAAGAAAAAAAATCATATTAAATAACAATTCAAATTAAAGCCGTGAGCCACCCTCGCCCTCTTAGCCATTTTATGTTTTGGTCGCCTGGTGATACCACACAGATCAATGCAAGTTTCAGAAGAATCTGCAAAAGTACATTTTTGGATTTCCTTAGCAAAGGAGGTTATTTGTTAACAACAACCATATTCCTAATATGTTCATATCCTATGTTATATTAATAGTTTCAGCTTTGGCCAAGGATCAAATTTTCAAAATCTGACGTGCAAGAAATGTGCAAATAACAAGAGAACGCCACTTTTGCGAGCTCGCAACCTGAAAGGAATTCAAATCTGCAACTTCTAATTGCAACGTTTTTTACCCCCATATTATTTTCCAATGACACCAGAGAAGTCAGGAAACGATCGAAGGAAATCGCTAAGATCAGTTTTTTGGTTGTAGCTGGTACTAAAAGTGTTTTTTTTTTTTAATTTAAGATGGCGACCTCTTCACAAAAACAAAGGTTGACAAAACTCCAGGGGGTCATTTTAGACTTAAGATGATGGCATGTGTGAAATTTCATGAAAATTGCTCCAATAAAATGTTAATTTTTCTTTACGGGAAAATCGCAAAGTATCAGATTTTGGCACTAAATGGCTGGTAAGCCCTAGGTGGTGTGGCCATCCCATAATAATTTTCAAACTTCCTTTGGGTTTATGGGGCACACATATAGTGGTTTCCTTAGTAAGTTTTTTTTTGTCAGTAACAAACAGTGTTACACAGCACCTTTTAGTGGTTGTTGCTATTTATTTTGTAAAAATCACATATAAGTCGCTACCGTGGCCAAACTATACAAGAATTGCAACTGATCCTCAGAATAATACGTTAATTATGAAAGACCACATTTACCTTTGATTGCCTTCTTTGCCTGGAATTCGGTCCCCCGATGCATCCATGGGAGATGGCAGAAGGTTGAGACAAGAGGTCAGGGACTGGCTGGAGTCTTCTCTAGATACTGTGGACAAACCAGGACATAAATAAAAATCACTGCACTGTAGATGCTGCTTTTTTTTTTTTATCTTAAATGGTGCTTGCACATAAATGACCAATTTCGACCACAACAACTTTTAGTCTGCAACATTTCATACCCGTTGGCTGCTTCAAAGAATGATATTCCTGTTTTAATGGTACATTTAGCACAGTTAGGTAAGATAGGAGACAAAGGTAAAGATTTGGTATTTCCACAAAGGTTTGATTTCAGACTTGCAACATTGAACACTGCTGGCCATAAATTGCAGTGAAACAGCTTCCTTTTTAATAAAGGCTTCAACAGGCCACAAGAGAGAGATAAAAAATGTGAAGCACCAGAGAGTCTGCAAGTATGGGGGTTGTAGGGTAGGTGAAGATCCAGTTGTGTACGTCCGCGAGTGTAAATCGTTGAGCGCATATCTAAAAATGGTCGCACTGTGTACCAAGTTGAACGCATGCAAGTTTCTTTAAATGACTCACTTTGATCACGTAAAAGAGCCTTACTCTTTTTATTGCTAACACAAAGTCTAAGACCCCCGACTTTATGAGAACAATTCATCAAATCTTTAATTTCATGCTACAGTCTGCAAACCATTAGCTCTGATGCCTAAGCATGCACACCCGTGTGCTGGTGTGTATTAATGATGGTACCTCCTTTAGCTTTGAATCATGCAGTCCCTGTAGAGACGCTATTATTGTGTGTGAGTGTGTGTACTTTGTGTGAGCGTAGGAACACTCAGTCCACACCTAACCTCTCCTCCAGTGCAGGAAATGCTGTTTATTAGGGCTGAAGCTGCTGTTGTAGTTCTAATTCAATCTGTTACTTAGCATTTTCTTTCACTTAGCAGCAAACTGAACTACTTTATGAGGCAGAGAGGTACTTAAATAAACCCAGGAGATAAATAAATGAGAACCTGAAAAAAATTCTAAATGAGCTGAAGTTCTGTTTCTTAGTTGTTCGACACAAATTGACTTATATATATATATATATATATATCACAGGTAATATTCAGGTTTAATGCTGTCACAATCTCACTTCAGTTTGTAAACTTTTCCCTTCTTTCATCTAACAGACATGTAACAAGTTGTCATTTCCTCTATAACAGGGGTATCCAAAGTCAGTCCTCGAGGGGCCAGTATCCTAGATTTTTTTCCAACCAACCTGCCGTTGAAGCTCCTTAATGGTCAAACACACCTGATCCAGGTAATCAGCAGCAAATAAGGCAGGGTTTCTGGAAAACCAGCGGGAGGACACGCCTCCTTTATAAGCTAATTTCACAAATTTACATTTTTGCATTCCTCTTTGCACCATTGTCTCTTATCTGTTTAGTTTAGCATATAAACCAGAGTGTATGCACCAACATCATAAATGTTTATAAGTTTGCTAAATATTTTGTACTATTTAGAGCATTTATTAACTCCTCCTATGAGCTACTATATTCTAAAATTATATTAAAGCCTTACAACTACTTTCATAGTAATAGGGTTTTATTGACTTTGTGTGCCATGGTTTATTTTTGCAAGGAAATTATCATTATTTATGGTTTATTGTGCTTAAATATCTTAATAAAAAATACATGAGTATTACTTTTTAAATATGTATTGGATAAATATCCATTTGGTTTTTACTTTTTGTTAAATTTTGTTTAAAAAATCCTAACTGTTCAATTTGAGATGAACTGCTCTTATAAAATAACCATAGCTGAGAAGCAAAAAGCTGGACTATTTCTGAAGGGTCCATTGCTTCACCAATAAACCTGTGTGGCTGAGGCAGCACGCCTTTCCAGTTGAATCTACTGCCGCATCAAAAGAAGCCCACTTTTCCTGCACATCCTCTGTCCTTCCATTGCTGCCATTAAGTTTAACAGAGCAGAGTTAGCACTTCACACTAACACTACCAGGTGTCATACAGCTCATTCTTTATCTCTCTGAGCACAAACTGCACATTGCATGCTAAGACTTTCAGTCTATAGGAGCTGCTCTGCATGTATAAAGAGACTGAGATATTAGCATGTTTGCCACAGGGCCTCAGCTCTGGATGCAGAAAACTAATGATGCTTTCAAGTTCATTTCAATCAATCCCAGAACAGTAGCATACCATGTCGATGTTGTGTGCTAGTAAGATGCTTTAACAATATGAGGAGTCTAAAATCACTGACTGTACATGAGAACAGGGAATGGTGAGTAAAGTCAATTCAAGGTAAAACTCACTCAACCAAGTAAATCTTGAAGTTTTTCAAACATATTTACAAGCAAGGATTAATCATAAAAAAATGAAGTAATACAGTATTTTTGAGGAATGTAAAGATATAAAGTCAGTTATTTGTCTATCATGAAAGCAAGAAAGTATATTATTGCAACAAATATGTATGACAAACAAACTCATATATTTAATAGCTACGCAATTGAGCTGCATTAGCATTAATTTTATATACAAAGGTTAAAGCCTCGCCCTGCACTCTATTAGTATGACATGTTTGCATGATGCATGAACACGAGCTGACAGTACTATTTGCACTCCATGCACCTCTGTGGTATGGCGTGAAGAGTAATTCTCATTAGACAGCCTCGTTTCAACCTTAAGGCATTGTTTATGTGACTGAAAAGCCAAAACAACCCAGAAATAAAGTGCTGTAAATGAAGCAGTTGCTTCAATGTCATGACACTTGATGATGGAGGGAGGGAAAATACTGGGGAGATTGGAATAAATATAAATGTGGATTAATGAGGAAGCCGAGAAGCGGGATGTGGGATGTGGGTAGAAAGAACAACAGCAGAGAAATGAGGAGGTTTAAAAAAAACACCAAGAGGGAAGAGGAAGAAATCCACATAGGAACGGGGAAATGTGAGGAGATGCTTACTTCTATAACAAGAGGAGGAGATGCATTTGTGAGGGCAAAGATTACCTCTGTAACGTATTGTTTGATTTATCTAAACTACACATTAGAACTTATGGACAAGAAAACACAAAGAAGGTAGTGTACAGCTATTCCACTAATGCTTTAAAGCTAAATTAAGATAGAAACATTAAAAAGTTACCATGGCGATGTCTCTGATCGTCAGAGTAATCAAGGTCTAACATGAGATCATCCTCATCCAGTTCTGATGAACCCAGGTTGTTCAGAACATCCTGTAGAGAGAAAAAAAACATACTTTCATAAAATACATTGTTTTATACTTATGCTTTTTATATGCTAATTTGTCCAATATCGTTGAATACAAAACTATAAAAAAAACTTTACTTTTCTTTTTTGTCTAGGGATGAGTTTGGTTTGCTTTGTGAAAGAAGGAAGATGCCAAGTGAGCATATTGTGTTGTGCAACATCTGTCAGCTTTAGCCATGCTTGACAAGCAAAAGCTAGCTGCTGAACAAACCAGAAAAACTTCGCCAATCTGCAGGATTCAATCCCCTTGACAAAGAGAGGCAGCTCATTAGTTAGTCATGCAATTTCTAAAACCATATGATCCTAAAGAAGTTTTAATATTACTTCTGCGGGCTATAAAAGTTTAATAAAAAGAAATGAGTGAAATCAACAGCTTTTTTTATGTATTCCTCTGCATAAAACGCAAAGTGAGAGGGATGTTTTTTGTGAATATTGACATCCTTCATTAAAATCCTGACTCTCCTACATATTTAAATGTTTAAACTAAATAAAAAAATGACAACATCAAGGTGATCAATCTAAAAGAGACATACATTTTTCATAGGATGTTTTTTATGGATATTTCATCCAGTGTCTGGCCCTGAAAAAAACATAAACCTTGCTGATATGGTTATAAAACTACCTGAAATGGATTTTCCCCCCCAAGTATTTCTGCCTTAAGTGACTAATAGCTGTGGCAGGCATGTAGCATCACTTGCTGCCAAATACCACCCATTTCCTTACAACCTTTCACTAAAAGCCCCTATGTTGTTTAGATATTAAGATGTTAGAGTCCTATGGAAAAATCTTTACTTGGTTTAAAAATGTTCCAAAGGTCAACACTGCCATCTAGTGATCAAATGAGAGATATTGACACCAGATTTCAAGCAACAGAGACAAACAAATGACAGTTGATAAGTGTTATCATTAATTGAAAATTAAAGACTAAATTAAATATAGAAATGTAAAAAAAATAAAACTGTGTACTATAATTAACTTTTTTTGAATGATCAAATAGAATTAATTTAATTCAACTGGTAAATACCTTAAAAATATATGTTTAGCTATATTTCTGTAATGTCTACAAAAGAATGACAAAAAATGAACATTTCTGCATCACTAAGTAGTTTAATCACATTAAAAAAAATGAATTTAAACTGCTAATTTTCTTCCAGATAATAAAAACACTATGGAGGCGGGATTTATACTGTATATCTAATACTTTTTCTTGGAATTCTTAAGAACAAAAACTATCAAAAACTATTCGTCAGAGGTCGCCACAGTGAAGCAACTTTCACTGATTCGCACAGGAGGTTTGGCAGGGATTTTAATGGCAGATATAACCCAGCATTTTATCCGGGCGAGTGACGGGTCTTGCCTAAAGACCAATAACAATAGAATCACTAAACATCTCAATCCCTCCCCTCTTATGTTCCAATTAGGAAGTACATGTCGGTTCCAAGAATACCAAAATCCCATAGACTTCTTTTGAGAAATCAACACTTATTACTCAGTCATTCTATTTGTCAGAACAATCATTCTTGCTCTGATACATTCTTCTTAGCATCTTGTTTCTAAGCCTACTTTTAAAAAAAATTTTTTTTCTTTATTGCAAGTTATTGAAATCATAAACTGACCAATCAGATGCCTCACTAAAAGCATGTGGTGCCTGCTGGCCCCCACCTTGAATGTTTGATTGACAGATTCTCCTGTCCCAGCTTTCAGTGGAAGTGGTGTGGACTTAAACAAGCTCATTCCTAACAGTAGTTCCTCTAAAAATGAGACTCGGACCGACTCGGACAATCACATAGTCTGGTTTCAAAATGGCGGCAGCAGTTTTAGGAAGTCAAGGTGACAGCTTTGGCCTTAATTAGCGAGGACCGGAGCTCGGTTTTTTCTATGGGTGACGTCAACACCTCGCTATCTCCAGTGATCAATATGAGTCTAAATTTCTTCCAAAAAAAAAAAAAAAATTCCCTTATTTTTCCTTCCAGAACAATGTCCCAAAAATGTGATGTACTAGCATCAAATATAACTAGCAGTTAAAATTTTTTTGAACAGAAATTGGTTTTTAACTGCAGCTCACAGCTTTCATCTAAAACTAAATTACCCAATTTTATGATCCCCTTTAGACACAGAAAGGTGCTAATGTAACCCAAAAATAACCCCTAATGTCACCTTTCTACCACAAATATGTGATTGAGAGGGTATAAAATCTCGACTCAATGAAGATAATATGAGATTCCGGTCTCATTAAAAGACAGCTCCATCTCTTAACTGGCAAACAAAATGACACCCAGAACAGAGATGAAGGGGAGCGGAAGATTCTCTCTGTCCATTAAAAGCCAGTGGTTGCTCTTCCCACTCAGTTTAAATCACATATTCAGTCAATGAAAATTACATGTTTTCACTGCTTTAGGGTGGCAAATGCATTAAGATGAAGGGAGAGCAATTTAGTTTTGCAGCCAGGTATTATAGCCTCCAGCAATGGAAAATATACAGACAAGCAAATGGTTTTCATTCTTTTTGAGTAGGCACTTCACAGCCAGTTGTGTTTACAATGTTCCTGAGGGCACAGATGATTGAATGTCCACTCAAATTGGAAATCCGTTTGTTGAATAAAACCTGTGTGATGAAATAATGTCCCCGCAAAGTTGTCTCCCAGTTTATCACCTGACATTTGTCTTTTTCGAACAAGTTAGCACACATTAATCAGTCATCCCAGTGCTATGCAAACATCTGTCTTGAATTCAATAAACAGCGCTATTTAACATTTCAGAGATGCACACCTAAATTCCTGCAATTTATAACCCTTGTTCTACAACAGATAGGATCACTACACATATTTTACACAGATCTCAATGTAAAAGACAGTAAAGAGAGAGAAAAGCTAAATCTGACCTCTGTCAAATCAATCCTAAATGTGGGCTTTGAGATTTCTGGGTATAATATGTTTTTTTTCTGTCCTTTTTCTCGACCTCTATGGTTCCTGTTATGCTAAAAAAAATATCTGCTTGTTTTCCAGCAGACTTTTACTCTCTCTATGACAAGTAATCAAAACAGGATAAAAGTTGTTTACATGCAGAAGCAGCAGGTACAGCTTCCCACACCTCTTCTGATTTCTGGAAGAAAGAGTTGGAGCAACAGAAATGTTTGCGAGAACACATTTTGAACTGCAGCGCCTCACAATATGACTTTTAAGCGGTGCAAAAGTAAAACACTAAACTCTTCCCAACCATGAAATAGGAATTGTTAGCAAAAGATGCTAGCTGTTGTCTAATAAGAGGAGCCCAGCTCCCAAAGCTGCACGTCAGCTCAGTTGCTGTCAAAAACACAAGCTTTCATCAGCTTCTCAGATATACTGCTATATGATACAAGGCTGTTTTCAATAGTTTGTTCATCAAGATTTTGTTACATTAATTGCAATCTTGTTAAATATATATAAATTAATTTAGTGGTATTGAATAATTTTGTTTTTAATTGTGGTGCCAACTCTTTGAGTTCAGGTGTTTCTGCACATTTCTGTCAACAAAGGTAACCCACTTGTAGGCTCATAAGGCAAATAAAACATTCATCTGAATGCCAAGATTTAAAAATAAAGCATGACACTGCTGGAATATGCACTACAGATTTCATAAATGACCTTTACATTTTTTATTCAGAAATTATTATTTTGCAAGTTTGTTGTTTGTTTATTTGAAGTAGTAAACAGAATGGAACGGAATGGAATAGAATAGAATAGAATAGAATCATACAAAATAAAATAAAATGAACCATAATAGACCAGAACAGGTGAATAGAGAATAGAATAGAATAGAATAGAATAGAATAGAATAGAATAGAATAGAATAGAATAGAAAGTAAAATATAATAGGAAAAATAAAATAGAATAGAACAATAAAATAACAATTGAAAAAAATAGACCAACATAGAATAGAACAGAAAAATAAAATAAGATAGAATAGAATAGAATCATACAAAATAAAATAAAATAGACCACAATAGACCAGAATGGAATAGAAAAATAAATTAAAACAGAAAATAATAAGAAATGGAAAAGAATAAAAACATAAAAAATAATAAAATAGACCAAAATAGAATAGAAAAGAAAAAAAATACAAATAGAAAAGAATAGAATGATTACAAGTCATATTTAAAAGGTATGCATCATGTGTTTTACACTATAACTAAAATAAGCATTTATTTTTGCTGTTCAATTTACTGCTATGAAACTTTTTCACAGATATCCAAAGCTATGACCAGCTTGAAGTTTTGTTGACTAACTGCAAAAATATTTTTTTTTAAATTGTACCACTTGCATGTTCTTTAAGCATTGGTGACTAACATTTGAAATGTTTTTTAACATGATTATTTGTAACACTTCTGGCTCAGAGAGGAAGAGTCTGTTTCATGATTTCAACAAGTGCCACTTATGTTAATTAGATTAAACAAGGCTGCAGTTGGACTGGAGAGCACTATCTAGCAAACAAGCTGCTAAGCAACTGTTGAAACGTGTAAGTAAGAAAGTCAAAGCAAAGTGGATTACATTTGAAATGTTCGGCCACATAGCATGGCCCACTCCAATGCAGACAAAAGTCCTCATTTTTTCTTGTTTTTAAGAAAATAGAACATTATATGTAATTCATTTTTTATCAACTCGTTTAAAGTGCAGTCACTATCCGACTCTCACAGTATTATTGTTGCTATTGCAAAGAGACATCCCGGCATGAGTATATGCTGTAGAATAAATATCTTAAAGGCTTAAAAAAATCAATACCAACTGAAATGATTTAACAAGCTGCTTAAACAAGTATGTATTCACCAGCTGCACGGTTGTGCAGTGGTTGGTGCTCCTGCCTCACAGTGAGAAGGCTCTGGTTTGAATCCTAGCTGGGTCTTTTCTATGTGAAGTTTGCATGCTCTCCTTCAGCATATGCAAGTTTTCCTCCTCCCGTAATTGATGTATCTAATAATCAATTATTTTCTCCATCCCTGCAGCAAACCCCTACCCCAAAATGAATTCAGTGGGTTCTAAAGATTGATCTACAGAGGTAATTCACTTCACTGAAGCTCCTTAATGTTGATCTATATGTCAAAGTCAAGGCCCGGGGGCCGGATACGGCCCTTTGGGTAATTATATCCAGCTCTCTTATTTTTTTATTATTAATGGCCCAATGTTATATGTTATCTTGTGCTTATTTATAACTTGTAAAATTTTGACAAAATATATTTTTACGGAGAGTAAAATTTTAAAAGTTATTTAAGGTTTCAGTTGATTTATTCTGAAAAAATATTCCTTCATTGTAATGTTAAAAAGTTTTCAAAATGTAGTTGTAGTGTGGTCATCAAATGTTTATCCTGTTTGACCTGCAACCCGCGTTATGGCCCCCTGTGTGATTAAAACTGGTCTAAAGCTACAATCAAGTCACTGTTTATGACATTTACTTTACAAAAACATGTATAACTGAGTTCTCAAAGCCTAAGGGGCCTCACCGTAAGTATACTCTGTCCTGCAAAAGTGTCACACCACATTAACACCAGAGTGACCCACATAGCAAACAAATGGTGGACAGTTGTAATTATTTAATTCATGCCCTCACTGGTTACCTCTTAATTAAAATATGTCTGAAAGCGTAGGCAGGAGCAAAAAGCTAATGTTTCTAAATAATGTGGTTTTCGACAACTCTAAATGTAATGAACCTCTAAAGTTTGAATGCAGGCTCCCAGGCTCTCACCCTTCTTTAATGGACCGGGCCTCTGAAGGGTCCTTCAAAAGCGTGGAGGAGGAAAGAAGATTACACCATGTTTAAAGAGGTGTAAGTCAACAGGCTGCAGTGGTAGCGAACAAAACGATGTGCTGTGTATATCCCTGCTCTGTTTAATCTCAGGGAAAAACCTTGTTGTCGGTGGTACAGTAAATGGGATTGGTTTAAACTAGTTTGGCTCCCCCAAAGAACGACTGTGAATGTTGTTCGAAAAGCAGCCCAGGCACAGTACAAGCTGCCAGAAACAGAAGTGGGTCTTGCAGAGGCATACGTCAACACAATGTGTTGGCAAACGAAGCAAACACAATGCCTCAACTGAACAAAAGACTCGACTTGACAGATAAATAAAGAACTTTTTCCAAGAACATTATACATTTACACTCACTGAAATTCAGAAGTTTCTCTGGAATGGCTTTGAACTTCAAAACAACACTTTTACAATATCTTTTTATGTGATGTCAAAGCCGTTTGCATACATTTAAGACCACCGATTATGCCTGCAATTATTAAATATTTCTGGCATTTATTTTTTTATAGTTTGTAGAGAGGCTTCCTGGCTGGTTTTTGCATTCATATAGTTGTGTATTTTTGTGGGTCAGTGGGGTCAAACAAACACAGACCTGCAGCTATTTAACACAGAGGAAATGAGAGGTAGCATGCAGCGATGGGACCTGCTTGAGATATAATAATCCTCACACCCTTTGTGGTGTTATTGGCTGGTGGCAACATCATCGCTGCCGACAAACTGCAACCTTGAAGCATCTGGTGCAAGGTAATAATACAGAAGTTGAGCTTTTGTTTGGTTAGGAAAACTGCTTTTGCATAACTAGTGACTTGAACTAAACAAAGGGTGGATCTTTAAATGGTAAACTATGAGTTATTAAATGAAAAACTAGCAGATTTTTGTCCAAAAAACAAAACAAAACACGGCATTTGTTAAAAAACAAATTTGCATTGATTTTTTGATCAAGCACAAAAAAGGCATAGCCATTTCCCTGAATTGAGGCTGTTTAGTTTGAATTCTTACATTTACATTGGGTTCCATTTAATACAAACACTTTTAAATAAATGAATGAAATTAGTTTTTCACTTTGAACAAGGATGGAGTTGGCATTACTAAAATAGGCATTTGAAAGACATAAAGAAAAGCACTATATAAGCACATCATATTTGAAGTTCTTATGGGTTTATAGGTAACATTTTATAATAACCACACACTATGAAGCATTACTTAAATTAACAATCATTTATAAATCATCACTGCTACTTTATTAAG
The DNA here is from genome assembly GCF_002922805.2 of Oryzias melastigma. Classification (NCBI taxonomy): domain Eukaryota; kingdom Metazoa; phylum Chordata; class Actinopteri; order Beloniformes; family Adrianichthyidae; genus Oryzias; species Oryzias melastigma. The sequence goes on from NC_050520.1 coordinate 14,648,340, forward strand.
CATTAGCAAATATCTTATATGTGTTGTTAAAAAATGTTTTATTCTTGATTAAAACATATTACTATAGTGTGTTTATTAATAGCATTTTATGATTATATTCATTAAAATTTAATATTTTAAAGTAAAGCGCTATACAAGTGTACGCCATTTATTATTATCACATATTTTGTTCACATTTAGATGAAGGTACAAAGTTTATCCTAGGACTTACCAGACTTCCCATTTTAGACGATGAGGAGTTGTTTCTGTGTTTGAGTAAACCGCATCCCTCCATGCCCGGAGCATCGCTTTGGTTTCCATGGATACGCGGCCCACCAGCCCCCTCAGATGAGGAGCGCAAACGCCTTTCCATTCGCATCACCTCGTGGTATGGGCTGGCACTGCTACACAAAGAAGCTGGAGACAAAAAGAACGAGTATGACTGAGCCAGACAGGCTAAGAGAAACATCCATTTTAGATGAAGCAGCTAAAATATAATAATCCTTTTATTAATTTCTATAAAAGTTAAAGCCTTTTTTTCATCTGGTGAACAGTGTTTCTCTCATAAAAGTAAATGAAAAAAGCTTTTTCAACATTTTAAATTAGGTTAAATATTCCCTGTTATGAAACAGTTCAGCTATATTACTTTTGGTCAAATGATATTTATTGTTTGGCAGTAATCAGGTTTTGTGTGAGTACCTGCACCAAGAGTGCTGCGCAATAATAAAACAAAATAATAAATGTAAGATTCCACAGGAAATATATTCTGAGCCAGACAGGCGGGGTATCATCATAACTGCTGAAATATGCAGAATACAAACAAACAAACAAACAAACAGACAATCCCTATTGTCTCCTAACAGAACTGGGTTTTTGCAAAACAGGACGTAGAGCCAACTGTTTTCTCTCATCCTCTTTTTCATCTCCACCCACACCCACAGAGGTGCACACAGACAAAGATAGCTTGTCTTCACACTGTATGTTTTTTATTCACCTTTAAGCTAAGTGAACTTTATACCTGCAAAATCAGTTTGTATTGTTTAGTATTCATAGATATAACAATACTTATTATTTTCCACTGCTTTTTATTTTACACCATTTCAGGTGTACAATCACAAAGACAAATGACACTAAGTCCGTATGATAATACTTGTCACAGAGACGATCAGGTAAACAAACTTTTGTGTTTTTCACAAGCATACTGACAGCTTCTATTATTTGTGAGTTGACAATATTTATCCTCATTGAGTGAATTAATTAACAGATAATAACAGACGCCTGATTACAAGCAGCTGGATCTGCCATGATCCAGTTTGTAATTCAAAATTTACTTTGAAAAGCAAACCTTTTATAAAAATAACTGTCAAGATAATTTGAGGTGACATGAAAGATCTATTTAGATTTCAACATTTACACACATGGACATCTTTGTTTTTGTTTGTTTTTGACACTTGAGTCTGGTGTGAGAGAAATACTGATTGGCACTATAATGATAGGCTCTAAATTTAGATCTTTTTAGTTTGTTGGCTTTAAATTCTGTGACAACTCAAAATAGTCAATTTTAGCTAAAACTACAGATAAACTACACAAATAAGGTATAAGAAATAGAAACCTGAAACGCTTGAAAGTCCAAAGCCGGGATGAAGTCTCTGAATGAGCATCCGAAATAAGTTTTAAGTCTTAAAGGTGTTAAGTCCAAGTTTAGCCCCATGCCTCTGGTGACAAGTCCCAGCCAACAGAGACACTGCCTTTCACAGCTAACATGTGTTAGCACTGGCAACAACAAAAACTTAAGATAGGAGGATAAAACCTGTAAGGTTTCCTCTGTGGTGGGACTTAAAGATCCACTCAAATGAAAATTGTGTTTTTAACATGTTCTTGGGACATTTTTCTGAGGATGGAGAAAATATATAAAGAAAATTAAGATTAAATTGCATTTCTGAGTAGTTTTTTTATTTAAATTGTCATGACTCAAGAGCAGACCCAAAAATCTGGCTGCAAAAAGCTTGTAGCTGCGACGTAGAAGCTACTACATCAAGCCACAAGCTCCCTGCTCATCTACTTCTAAACAACAAAATACATGAACGTCACCATTTTTTTATTTTTGCACCGGAAATGTTAGCTTGGGGTATGTCGGGAAGTAGGAGCAGGTTTACTCTGTACCAATAGTTTCACCCAAAACTCAGAGATGAATTTCTAATGAACAACTGATGCTCTGCAGAAACTGTCCTAGACAACGACATTTTTTTTTTAACATTTTGGCTAAAAGTGGCAAAATCATAATTGAAGACCACACTTTTACAATAGATCAAAAGATGTTTGGAGTGGGTCTTTAAATGCAAGTCAAGTTCAAGTCACAAGTTCAAGTCCCCATTTCTGCTGCACAAAAAGCTTGTGGGGGAATTTATTGCATGTTTGTGGTTTTACTGTGTTAGTTTTAGTTGCATTACCTGCGTGCGGTTTCCTCAAGTGAGAGGCTCTGGGTTCATGGCAGCCACAAAAGCTTCCCCTCTCTTGAAAAGAATGTGAGGTTCTGGCTCTCCTTTCAGGTCTCTCCGGGTTAGAGTGGCACCCCTCACTGCGTGCCACATTTGCCTCGCTTTCACTTGTGGTCTCGCTGAGAAGGCAAGGCTTTCTCTCATTCACCAAATCGCTCTTGTTCTCTGTGAGCTCCTCTTTCTGTGCCTCCTGCCTTTCCTCTTCCCTCTCCTCTCGCTCCTCCTGTGACTGCTCCTGCAGAGGGAGGCAGGGCACTGCTGTTTCTGGCTCTGAGAGGGAAACGGCGGTGTCATAGTCTGTGTTGTTGGCTGTGCTGGTGTCTGGGAGCAATGGTTTCTCAGTGCTGGACTGGACTGGACTGAAGAAAACCTGCAGCGTAAAATAAAAGTAAGCTTAAGAAAATACTTTCAGCAAGCACTACTGAGGATTTTCAAAGTCTGTTTTATTAAATTTTTACATTTATGTGATAAAAATCTTCTTTAACCTTGTAATGGTTCATTTTTATATTTTTCTATAAAAACTGAATAAGGGAAGAGGAAAGAGTTTAATAGGACTGTAAGATTTATTTCCAACATCACATTTCAAACTCTTAAGACATCTTATATACTCTCTTACCATTTCAATGTTTTTTTAAAAAGTATGTTGAATAAAAGTAACTTGACAAATACAAACTGAATGCAGCAAAGGGCCACAGAAAGCAGCTTCTACAAGAAATAACCTTCACAACTACCAGAAAAATATGCTTTTAAAATTGATTAATATTCTTAAACAACCAGAGATTTTTTTAATTTGCTTAAAATTGCAAAGGTTGGAAAAGCATCCTTGATCCTTCCTTGTTTGACAAACTTCCAAACTTTTTATTAACTAAAAATATAGAGCACAAACGCAGAAAAAGCTGTTTCCACTTAAGAATATTTCAGTCAGGCTTCAAACAATACCACAGCACTGAGACAGCACTTGTTCAAGACCATCAACACTTAATCTGAGAAAAATATACAACTAATTTGCTTGATCTGAGTACCTGTCTCTTTTTTTAACTGTCGATCATGAACATCCTTTATATAATAATCCAGTTATGCGGAGTGCCTCAGAAACTGGTTTCCAGGCCACTTCTGCTCCACTAGTACATGTTTGTTCTGGGACAGATCATCCACACTAATCATTTTTGGTAACACTTTAGATGAAGTGCTGTTAAACTCTCTATATAGTGTTGATAAAAATAGTTCATACATTTGTTAAGGTTGTAAGCAGTTTATTAATATGGCCTTCGTAGACAATGGTCTCACTTTAAATGTTGATGAATCTTACTAAGTATGTTACTGAACCTTATTTGGCCTATTGTGCTACAAAATGCCTTACTAAAACCCTATAAACATATTAATAATGTGTGTTAATATGTTAATAAAGCCTGCTAAGAATCTAATTACAAAGTTTTACCTCAATTTTCTTATCACAATTATCCAGACAACGCTCAACTTTTCACAGCGTTGTCACCAAACCACCATCAGAATCTTTCTGCAGCTGCTCAGAGCAGCTAAACTCCAAGAAGCAATCAAACCCTCTTCAGTTAAAAAATGACAGAAGTCATTCATTGATCTTTAAAGCAACAACAAAAGAGTAAAGGTAACTGATTAGCTGATTTCCAAAATGATAAAGACCAAAAGTCAAATTACAAATAATTGTGTCATCTTAGTAAGCTAAGATGTTCTCAAACAGTATTTGCCCAAATAAAACCCTGTTTAAAGTGCAAAACTCTCCCTGTTTCTTCTTGTATTGTTTTATTTTATTGTGGTGAAGTACATATTATTGATTCTGTGCATGAGAAGTATACAAATAAAGCTGCTTTCCTTTGTATTGAAAAAGTTTCATCATTTTTTACTTGGTGTAAGGTTCTATCCAAATAAATTCATGTCTAAAAGTTTCAGTGTTTCATTTTATTACTATCAAAGTATTTATGCAAGACTCTTTATTCATTTAACAAAGGAAATTATTCAAAATGATTACATTTATGTCACTTATTTTGTTTTATAAGAAACCTTGTCATTGTTTTTAAGATCAAGAATAATGTATTTCCATGTGGTTAAACCAGTGTTATAAAGTGTAGAATTCTGCTACCTGTGAGGTAGTGACAGCTGCACTGATGTTCTCTTGAGCAGGCGGGGGTTCTGGTGAAGCGGGGTCAGCGGGCAGTGCAGGCTCACAATCTGGAACAGAGGTTACAGCAGATCCAGGGCTGGGAGCAGGCAGTGCGTCCACCTCGGATACAGAGTCTTCTGTGGCAGGAACGAACTCTGACGGGGTGATAGCTGTCGTTCGATCTTCTGATATCATTGGAGACTGTAGAGAGCTCTCACCACCCGGACCAATCAGTTCACCAGGCCACGACCCTGGAGTCAGCCCTCCTGTCCCTGGAGCCACGGTGGTGGAGCTCGACGGTTCTAGATTGACTTCAGGTGGTCTGTGGTGATCAGATGTGCGGGAGAAGCGATGGTGGGCTGAGAAAGACTTTGGTAGAAGTTGTTTTTTCTGGCGAGAGGATCGACGGTTGTTATTGCTGCCCCCACTGTAGTCGTCCAGGAACCCAGAGTCGTCGCCTTCGTTGGTCCCTGAGCTGCTGATGCAGTTGATGAAAACATTGCGATTGGCTGAGGAGGATGATGAAGAAGCTTTATCAAAGTCTTCAGTCTGAGAACGGGGGATTTTCTTTTGCTTGTGGCTGCCAAATCCAAATGAATGGCGGGACTTAGGGCGCCCACCGCCGTCGTTAAACCGTGTTGACGCTGATGGCGTTACTGTCGGCTGGTTATTTCCATTTGCGTCAGTAGTCTGTGTCTGCGGCTGTGGAAGGTTCAGGTTGATGGGTTGGACAGGTGGATCATTGTTCCGCTTAGAGGTGAAACCGAGAGACGGCGTACGGAAAAGGCTCCTGCGTTTCCCAGTGCTGCCAGAACTGGAGTTGGTGCTGGAGGGCGAGGACGTGTGGACGCCATTTCCAACACCGCCTGAAGATGGAGAAGACGGGAGAGACTCTTGCCTTTTACTGTTGCTGCGGCGGAAGATTGGCAGGCGGGACACAAGAGTGGAACGGCGTGAGCCTGATTCCCCCATCGAGATGTAGAATCAGGCACTCTGAGGAGTAGAAACAAAAAATCAACACAACTGAACAAATGCACTTTGTATTGACCCTTTATATTGTTCTCTTTATTATTCTATGCTGCAGTTTCACCCACAGGGAGATTAAAGAGTTTATAATGAAAAGTTAGACCCATAGACATCTACAGTGGGGCAAAAGAGTATTTAGTCAGCCTCTAATTGGGAAAGTTCTCCCACTGAAAAAGATGAGAGAGGTCTGTGGTTTTCATCATTAGTATACTTCAAATATGAGACACAAAATGAGAAAAAAAACTTCTGAAAAATCACATTGTCTAATTTTTAAAAGAATTTATTGGAAAACCATGATGGAAAATAAATACAAAAGTAACAAAAATTCATCTTAACACTTTGTCATATACCCTTCGTTGGCAATGACAGCAGTCAAACATTTTCTGTAAGTCTTCTCATGGTTTTTACAAACTGTTGCTGGTATTTTGGCCCATTCCTCCATGCAGATCTCCTCTAGAGCAGAAAATCAAAATATTTTCTATGGGATTGAGATCTGGAGACTGTCTAGGCCGCTCCAAGACCTTGAAATGCTTCTTATGAAGCCACTTCATCACTCAGGCAGTGTGTTTGGGATCGTTGTCATGCTGAAAGACCCAGCCACGTTTCATCTTCAATGTCATTCCTGATGGAAGGAGGTTTTTGCTCAAAATCTGACGATGCACTGTCCCAGCTCTCAGGTCCTTCCCTAGGTTCCCCCATGTGGTTCTGAGATTTTTGCTCACCGTTCTTGTGATCATTTTGACCCCACGGGGTGAGATCATGTGGGGACCCCCAGCTCAAAGGAGATTATCAGTAGTCTCGTGTGTCTTCTATTTCCTAATAATTGCTCCCACAGTTGATTTCTTCACACCAAACTGCTTACCTAAAGCAGATTCAGTCTTCACCGCCTGGTACAGGACAACAATTTTGTGTTGACCTGTTGTGGAGTTTGGAATGTGACTGTTTGAGGTTGTGGACAGGTATCTTTTATAAAGACAACGAGTTCAAACAGGTGTCATTAATACAGGTAACGAGTGGAGGACAGAGGATCCTCTTACAGAAGATGCTACAGGTTTGTGAAAACCAGAAATGTTGTTTGTTTGTAGATGACCAAATACTTTTTCCCACCATAATTTGCAAATAAGTTACATAAAAAATATGAAACTGTGAATTTCTGGATTTTTTTTTCTAAATTTGTCTGTCATAGTTGAGGTTTACCTATGATGGAAATTACAGGCTTCTTTCATCTTTTTAAGTAGGAGAACTTGCACAATTGGTGGCTGATTAAATACTATTTTGTACCACTGTAAACAAAAGAAAGTGCTATATGGTTTTTTTGTTTTTTTTAATAAGATTTTGCAAAATGTTTTCTTATTACTAATATTTCGAGACACAAATCTCGCATCAAAAGTTCAAACTTCCATTTCTGAACTTCTTTTCCATCTTTACCCTGGAGAGGATTAAATGGAAATGCTTGTTTCTCATTTAGGGGGTACACTTTGGCTGTTTAATCTATGGTAATGCATGCACACAAAAACAGCTTTGTTTACTCTGCTGCAGCAAACTTTCCATGTGAGGCTCTTATGCTGTCCAAACCTTTTAAAGCAAAACTAAAGCATCAAAGTCATGTATTAATTCTTTGGTTCCACATTTTTTGGAAAATGATCACAAGCTATAGTGATGATGGACCACATTTCTACATCTCCTTTTCTGCCTCTACAGTTTAAAAAACAAGAAAACAACCAGACTATTTCTTAACTGCACACAAACATGAGGCCTGTAACCACAAATCAGATGTTTTAAACCAATTACAGATGGAACAAGATTAAAAATGGAGGCTCTTTAATATTCCGTTTCATAAAATAAACTCCAATTTTGCAGTGAGACACCACTAACCCTGAGAAAGAAGAGAAAGAACAAAATTATTTTATTCTGAAGGGATACGCCAGCAGCGAAACCTTCACATCACATGTAAAGACTCAAGTCTTATATAACAATTCAGCTCTTATAAATACTCAAAGCAAACTATGGTAAAGATGCTATAAATAAAAACAAGCATTAAAATGAATTCTAAATTCTTTTGTGCACTTTTCTTTCATGTTTGATGCTATTAAAATACTAACAATTATGACTATATTTGTCTTAAAAACAGTAGTTAATGTTTGACAAAAGTTCCTCTTTTTGACTCACATATCACTTTTGTAACACATTCACTTCCATAGCTTTCTGGTAAATTGGTTATACTTGCATCCCCCCTCGACACTAAAGAAGATTCCTTTCCAACTGTAAGAGCTGCTATTTTGCCTTCTCTCTGTGTAATAAGCTTACAGTAACACCCTTCAGTTCAGTAGCTTATCAGTGTGTCACCTCCTCAACAGTAAACTTGATCAAGCTCTAAGTGTGACAGCTAAAGTTTGGAATTTTATGAAGCTTTTAACAGAAACCTGTTAAACGGAAGTGGCAGGAGCAGGATGCACACAACAGATTTGCTTAAACCAAAACAACAATCCTGTCTGCAGGCCATTTGAACAGGTGTGTTTCAGGTACTAGAGAGTTGTTGAAAGTGCAAACACAAAGACAGATGCACAAAAGAGAAAAAGTAAACACACAAGCCATCTTTTACAGCTTGCAGAAACCCAAATAGGATCAATAAAGATAACTCATCCTTCCCCTGACTGGAAGCCAACAGCAATTAAACAAAAGTGGGGATTTCCTCCAGGACAGTGGGAGGGACATCACATCAACACAGCCACTTGACCAGGTCACGGCAGTCTGATCTGGCTCCTTAAGACAAGCTTAAAGTAGTCTGAAAGAGTAGAGATTAAAGACCCACTCAAATGAAAAACATGACTTTAACATATTCTTGTGGGATTTTTTATGATGATGGAGGAAATATATTATGAAAATTAAGCTCAACATTAAATTTCTAAGTGTTTTTTATTCAAATCATTCGGCATTAGGAAAAATATTCCTGGGGAAGGGAAGGGGAGTCGGGGTTGCTCCAGGCCTACAGCCCCACCCACAAACCATAAGTGATTTTCTAATGAACTACTGCTGCTCAGCAGAAGCTATGTCCCAGAAAAAAAACATTGTTTTATTATTATTTTGGCTTAAAATGACAATCATTATTTAAAAAAAAAACTCTTAAAATGCAGTTACAATAGCTCAAAAGATAATCGAATTGCATCTTTAGATATATCAAGAATGCCTTTTGTTTTTTGCAAATACAACAAATCCAAACTGTTGTTTCATCCATGAACCATCCAGCTGCTATTCAACAACTCAGCCAACTCAAATCTAGGAAAATCTCTAGTCTTGGAAACTGGAGCAGACACTTCCAATCATTTAAATCTGCTGCTAACCAACAAAGGAGACAGAAACAAACAAAACACCAGATATTAGTCCAAACAAGCTGTCAATTAAAAACAGTTATAAAAATATTAACAGATCCAGGAGCCATCCTGTTAAAAAAGGCGATGCGCCACAAAGGCATTAGCTTGCTTACTCACTGGTGGATAATAACACAAGTGCATTAGGGAAGCACAACTTCATCTCATCCCAGTTCCTCTTCCTCTATCAGGAAATGATACCGCTCATGTGCTGAATTTAAATGTAAGTTCAACACTTATTATGTATGAGGAGGCGTCTTAAATCAGTAAAGTTAAAAGAAGATATTAATAATTCTTGTTTGTAAACTTAATAAACATCTACCAGCTTCTAGATTGCTTTATTATCCTAATTCTCTCCAATGATCACTCCCCTAAAGGCCATATTAATTAAACTTGATTATCACAAACTGCACACCTTTAATTCGTTATGTGTGTGTGTGTGTGGAGTTAAAGAACCGGGAAATCCTCATTGCAAATTTTTTTTTTTTTTTCGATGGGATGCGTTTCACAAGTATCAACATCGGATAATATTTTCTTGTTTGTCACGAAGGGATATTAGAAGTTGGGTAATAATCCAAGGCTTTGTACAAGGTGAAGAATAGAAACAATAAACAAATGCTGGCTCAATATCAGTAACCCAAAACTGTTGCATAAAGAGAAAACTGCAGATGATTCAAGGGGAAATGTGAAAAACAAGTTTTGACGTAAACCTCAGTAATGTTGATATGACACCAAACAGTGGGTGGAAAGCACAATGGTGTCAGTGACGGCTAACAAAGAGATTAATTGTTAAATGTGTTAACTATGGGGTGTAATTGACTTAATCGATGAATCAATTCATATTTACCAGCTTGATCTGTCTGAGGCAACTTGTTGTGCCAGTTTATTAAAGAGTTTAGGGGGAAATGTCCAGTACCCCCAGAACTTTGGTTCTTGGAACCAGTAACACACACTAGTCCGAAGAAAGAAGGGATTTTAGGGGGGGTATTTTAAAGCAAACTAGTAAGAAGTTTCTGCAAGTGACTTAAGAGTAAAGCAAGAATTATGATAAAAATCAAATATTCGACTTGCACCCAATTCAATGAGATCAGGATCGGGATTATATTCACAAACTTCTGGCTGCCCAGCATATTAGGTGTGGCAAGAATTCAGCCTGGACAACACAAAAGCATGCGTCACAATTTCAAGGATTGGCTTTCATGGAAAACACTTGCAGAATCGTTACACCCCTAATTAACCAAGTCTAAATAAAGAAAGGAGCTTTTACCCTGGAGCAAATGTGATTTTTTTTATATATATATTACACTAAAAGGTCAAAGTAAAAAAAATAATTTCCATGCATACCTGTTGCAAAACTGTTCATTTGCTGCAGGCCACAGAAACCCAGAAAATAACTTAAAATCATTAGGAGTCACTAAAAACACTCCAGGCTCATAAAACTGTCTGAAGCATGAAAATATATATATTCTTAAAAAATACACCATCCATCTGCAAACCTGATGAACCAGTAGACATGTTACAGCATGAAAACTAATACAGACAAACCTAAAAGCTTCTGGCAGCATAGATCAAATGAAGTTTCTCACAGATAATCAATATCCTTTAAATGTTTATCAGTTTTTCCTTAATTGATTTTGATGGATGTCTACTCTGTGTGCTGTCTGGACTACAGCTGGGCCTTAGCCTGTTATTATTGTACAATAACTGAGTCCTTACCAGCCCGAGCTGTTCGTTCTCATTAGTCATTACTGTTAGCATTTCTACCAGCTTGCATGGGAATGGCTGCAGGGATGCGTAAAGATACACAGCCGGCTGGAGGAGCACCAACACCTGTCAAACTGAAAACGTCAACAACACTAAAGCCTGCCGATCTCAAGTGCTGTTTAGCTAGCTGCTTCACTTAACTGACGCTCGGGAGCTAATGGTCCGCGCGACGTTTCATCAATAAAACGATTATTATTGCTTTTTTTTACCCCCTCCTTTCAAAGACAGAGTTGGTCGGTGGTGTTCAATAGAAACACCGCTGCAGGTAAGAGGAGGAGGGGGTCGGGCTAGCAAGCAGGTAGCGGACAAACACAAATGCGCGCGTGCGTTACCTTTAAAGGGTGTCTCTGCCGAGGAGAAGCTTCAGTGCAAAAAAAGCCTTCAAAGTCTGTTCACCGCGAACTCGGAGAAGTTCTTAAAAACCGACATGAGGGTGTACTGAGGCACAGTACTGAGGTAGCACCTGGTGTTGCACAGACGCAAGTACACCTACGTGACGTGGAGCCTCTTTCCTCCTTCCGCGTTGCGACGGAGTGACGTCCGCGCGCCTCCTGCGGCAGCGCAGCGTGAGCATCATCAGCAGGTGGAAGGGCACGAGCGCATGCAGATGATCGCCATGGTGGGGGGGCATGGGATGGCAACCCCACTTCTTGTGGTTACTCTAATTCAGTTTAACCAAGCTGGGATTTTGTACTAAACGTTTTTCATCAGAAATTCAACACATTAACGTGAAATTGAATGGATTGAAATAGATTTATTTCAAGCAAATAAAACAAAAAAATAAAATATTAAAGGGAACCAATAGATTATTTGATTGAAAAAAAAACTAAAGAAATAAAAATAGAATATCGTCAAAAAATGTATTAATTTTCGCAATGAAATGGAACTTTTACTTGAGGGCTTACGTTTTAATTGATTTCAAGTATTTGTTTATTTTTACATAAATTGGGGTTAAAGCTCATAAAACCTACAAACGCAGGATCTTTAGAAAATTAAAATACTAGAAATCACCATTTACTTCTCAGTTTTTTGCAAAAAAAGATAAAGACCAGGATTATAATCACAACAAATCCATCAAAAGAAAGCCATTTCAAAATTATTTGTCCTATTCTTGGTATATTGACGTTGGGAGTGGGGTCATCTGAACCCCACAAGACAGTGCGCTGAACTTTTTTCAAATAATTTTTGTTTTTCACTGGTGTCCGTGGCGGACATGAAATCCTGTCCACATTTGTCATGGGATGGATAACACGTCAATGTAAGGCTTGGATCATCTGGACCCCATAAGAGAGCACAAGGTTAAGTCATAGCGGCCACTGCCAGCTGGAAGAGGAAATCACCTCAATCCAGAATCCTCAGCTGAAGGAATCTTCTAAAACAGGGGTGTCAGAATCCAGGCCTTGTGCCCTACTCAATTTCCAACCAACCTGACATTGAAGCTCCTCATTGGCTAAAGACACCTGATCCAGGAAATCAGGAGCAGATATGATTTCTGGAAAACCAGCAGGAAGTCAGCCCTCGAGTTCTGGATTTGGACACTCCTGTACTAGACTGTTGCATTGATTTTGGATTTTAAAAAGCAGAGTTTACGAACTGCAGCACCAGGCGTTGCAGCCCAAATAATAAGATTTCATACTGAACCTACAGCAGCTTGGGTTCTCCTCCTCATAAGTCTTCCTCCAAAGTCCAAACCCTTGAACCTCTATTTCCAAATGAAAGACACTTTGCTTTCATCCAAAAACAATGGCAAACAGTCAAGTCCTTCTTCTCCTTGGCCCAGATGAGAGATTTCCTCTGGTGGCCCAGGCTCAGAGGTGGCTTGACCTGAGGAACTTTCCATTGATCTGCTTGGAGACGACGATCTGCTACCCAGCCTCCTTGGCTGTAAACTTCTGTGGCTTATCCAGACTATAGAGGGGATCAATGATGGTCTTTGGCCAGCTGTCAAATCTTAAATCATCTCCATATTGAACCAAACTGAGACAATTGAACCAAACTGAACCCGTTTAATGACATGTGGGGAATCTGTGCAGTCGCTTTGAGTTTAGTGAAACTCATCTTAAAATATTCACGTCCTAAAAAATGTGAGCAGTATTCTATTTTTGGGGGGTTTCATAAGCTGGAACACCAATTTATGTAAAAATAAACAAATCAATAATAGAAATCAATTAAACTGTGGGCTCTAACTTTATGTTATATGAAAGTTGAATTTTTAGAATCATGGAAATGAAAACTTTTCCACGATACTCTAATTTTTTTGGAAAAGGTCTGCAAATAAATTCACATATACGTAAATTATGTCTATCTCCAAATCAGAAATGAACATGTTCCTTAATTTACATCCATTAAATGTGAAGTTTAAAAAAACGGTTTAATTAATAGCTTGAAAGGGAGCGGGAGGAAGTGAGTTTATTGTGTACATTCCCACTGCTATGACACAACAAATTAGTGTTGTAACAGAGTTACACAGATTTCAATCACGTTTTGGTTTACTTAAGCAGATTTAACACATCAGTAAAATAATACAAACATGGTTGTCAAATTATTTAAAAAAACATCTTTCTTAAAAATTATATAAATATGTATGAAGCTACAAAATTAATTGTTAATATTAACAGCTTTTTTTCTTACTTTTGCATTAATATCCCATCGCTGAACAGTTTCTCTTTAGGATCAGGACAGGATGAGGTGAAACATCAGTGTATAGGGAGTTATTTTTATTAATTTATTTACTTTTTTAACTTCTGATAAAAAAATGGCTTTCAAATGCTCAGTTGTATCAAATCTCCCTCTTTTCTTTGACTTCTAGATTAAATGCATTAAATGCACAGAAATGATTGCTTTTTAAACCTTTTTTAAATAAAACATTAATATGAAGCAGTATGTTTTTTTAATTTAACATGATTTCACAATAATAGTGGCAAATATTACATAATATAATTGGCAAAAGTTTTAAATATTAGAGCACAAGTGGAAGATTTTAAAATGACTGAAACTTTGTAAACAAACAGTAAAACAAAGTGAGAAAATGACAAATGTATTTAACAGATATAAATGGAGTCTTTGATTTCACACATTTGTTCAAAGCAACACAAAGTGAACTGGTGGTTCCTTTAAAAAAAAAATTAAATTTAGCAATTGATTTTTTTATTAAATAATTTGCTTTTTTATTGCACGTTTCAAGTTTATGTTTCTCATATCAACTTCATAAATTCATAGTTGCACAAAATGAACAAACTCCACAGAAAGTTTCTGAAAATTTATTTCTTAAAATCCCTACACAGCAAAGCAGAAAAAGTGGCCTCTTTCAGATTCCTAACATTGTCACATCTTTACAGTTCTGTGCACACGTCACATAAAGTCATCACTGCACATACCAGAGTCCTCAGCAAGATCACCACATGGAGACAAAAGCACCGAGGGCCAACTTTGGAGTTCAAAAACAATTTGAACATTTCAAGCATTCACGATCTTTATAAGTCTCTCCCAACAAGGAGAGATTTAAAAGCACAAAATAAAAATAGCCTTCTAGGTGTTAACAGTGCAAATTGTCTTTAAAGGCATACATGTTCTTTCTGCAGTCCTACAGCCACTTTGTTATTGCACACCTGCAGAGCCAAGCATGCTACAGTTAAGGAGCTAGTTTGGATTAAATTTTGTTAGCCTGATTTCTTAACTGCCAGATTCATAAACAGATTATAATAGGATCCAGCGGAGTATTATAGAAAAGCAAAATCTAATTACAGTGAGAACTAGTGTCTTTAAAGCAGGGGAAAATAATTAAATTGGGCTCCTTCTTCTCAACTTGTGTGCAAACAAATCTGGACTGTTGATTGTTAAATGCATAGATGGACAAAACGTCGATTTCAGAGAGAATTCATGTCTGTGAGGACTACAGTAACAGCTGCACACAAACATTTGCAGAACTGATCAAACAGTTGAATAATTGAAAAGATTTTAGTGATAAACAAAACGTTTTATACTCCAACAAAAGAAACACGTCAAGCCAAACAATACAAATGGAAAGCAGGCTATTTAAATGAAATAACCTTGATAAAAAGGCAGCTATACAGGGTAACATTTTCCTACACCAACTTCCATCAGTTACGATCCACAAGAAAACAACAACCAGTTACATGAACTTCACTTTATTTCACTCAGTAGTCTGGATTAAATATGTACAGGAACGTTAAAAACAAGAAAAACTGGAAATATCAGCTTAACGTCACTTCAAGAGTGGTGGGAGATGGTAAAAATGGAAAAAAGTTTGCTGTAAATCAAACCTGTTTTTGTCAGGACCGGTACAGTAGTTAAGGTTTTCCAGGCCTGACTGACGGAGGTAGGTAGCATTTAGCCCAAATCAGAGCCGTGAGCCTGAGAAAACGTAAACCGAATGCCCTGACCTTTCAGAAATCAAAACCCTAGACATAAACGTACAAACAAAGTCATGAGCAGGCACATTTTTCTGTACATGTACGTGAATCCCCAGTGAACTATCAGACTAAACGGATTCAACTCAAGCTTTCTACATAAGTGACAACAGCTTTGAGGCCAAAATGCTACGCCTGCTTGCACCTCATTGGTGATTTGAAAGCACTTTTTTGAACCTGAATATTTGTTTTTTTTAGATTCAAAAAGAAAAGGCTGCGACTCCACAAACAAAGCAGTGGGTCACTAGCACCAGTACCTTCAAGTGTTGTTGCAGCTGTCAGTCTGATGTAGTTTTTAAGTACATTTGTGAGGTGGAAAGGGTGTGCCGTGCAAAACAGGAAGTGAGGAGATGTCTTAATCCAGCATTCAGCTTTAAATGGAGGTGAGTCGCGTGAATTTATGACAGCAGTTCCAGCATTAAAAAAGTGGATGATAAACCCAGGTAGTGATGATCGTGACGTAGTTCACTAAATGTGCAAAAGCCAGCAAAACAAACCAATCGGTAGTAAAAGTTAAAACATAATTAGAACAGTGTGTGAACAAACTATCCCTACAGTAAATCTTTACACTTGTGCAACAATACCATCATCTGCTTTCTAAAGCAAATTCACTGATTCGCTTCCTAAAAAGGCATAAAGGTGCTAGCTTTTTCAGATCCACCCAAACCGTTCTAAACATGTGCTGCTACGTGTAGACGAGGAGGAAACACCCGAGCAAAGAAAACTTTCTACAATTATTTACCTTAAAAAAAGAGAAAACATTTTAATGTTAAAAAGAAGTGACCGTCTCAAGAGCAAGTTGAAAAGCTGAAACCAGTCAAGCATTAAAACAAGTACAAAAACAATAAACCAAAAGTGGCTTTGGTATGTAAAGAAGGCCTTTTACATCTAAAAGACCTCCAACATCAATAGGTGTTTCTGTACTGTGAATTGAGGCCTTTTTAAGATTTAAAAATAAAGAAAAAAAAAAGGTTTCAACTGCTATGCCTCATCCTTAAAACTTCTGTTTGGTTTAAATTTACCCTGTCGGTAAAATCAGATCCTCACAAAGCTCACTAAAAAGGAAAGCGTCCCGTCTTCCTCAGAAAGTCAGCCTCTTCGCCGCGATGAACTCCTCCAGCTGAACCTTCCCGCTGCCCATGAGGCCGAAAGCCGGAAACATCGTTCCCGAACAGTCCACCTGCCTCTCGTAAATGCACCTCATGGTGTCGGCGTCGTAGAAGAAGACTCGGCTGGAGTCGTAATCCAGGCACACGCCCAGGCGCTGGGG
Source organism: Oryzias melastigma (assembly GCF_002922805.2). NCBI lineage: Eukaryota > Metazoa > Chordata > Actinopteri > Beloniformes > Adrianichthyidae > Oryzias > Oryzias melastigma. Next base: position 14,664,812 of record NC_050520.1, read on the forward strand.
CATGGGAAGCACGCGGTTGCCGGGATCGCCGGCCGGCGGGTTGGCGGTGGAGGAAGAGGCCTTGGGGATGAAGAGTTTGCCCATGCCGAGAGTGAGGAGGATGAAGGGTTGGGAGACTTCGTAGGACGCGTCCTCGCTGCCGCTGTCATGTCCGCTGTCATGGTCATACCTGGTGAAAAATGAAACGAGGGGGTGGAAATCTGCATTACCTCACCAGCTTGAGCCAATATTTTAAAGTAATCACAACGTTTTTTTTTCCAATTGTTTAATTTTGGGAGAACAAAGGTCAGAGACGACTAAATATTTGGATTGTGCAACAGTAAAATAGAAATCCTGTGTTTTCACGTCACCAGTCGCACTATTTAACTACTGCAGCAGGGGGGGCTGAAAAGCAAAAACAAATATTTAGCTTCTAAATGCAGCTTTGGTACAGATTTAGATTTTTTATTTATGTAAATATTGTGCTGTTGTCCAAGAGCTGATCCAGAGAAAGGCAGGCTCTGTCTGCTAATAAGCTCTTTAGGAGTTTATCCTGCTTCTCTTGCATCACAGGGTTTAGTACCAATCAGACACAGCAGTAGTGAGTGTTTTCACACCAAGCTTTGTTGAGAGGAAAAAAAAAAAAAAGACAATAACAAACCTTGGGCTGCTGGTGTCTCTTGGATTGTGGAACCATTCAATGATCTTTGTATCTGAAGCCACTCCCACTTTAACCATGTAGGAGTGTGGATCCACCTTAAATGCCCAATAGTGTCTGCAAGACAACAAGAGTCAATTAATATTTTATCAATCAATTTATAGCACAATAAAGTCAGGAGCTCAAAAACTGAAGTATCTTGGGCTCAAATAGATTAAAAATCAGGTGGTAAACTTGTGTTCATACCTTCCTTGAGAAATGCCCGTATCTCCAATGATGTAGTCCAGGCTGATGTAGCTGCCCGTCTGCACGCGTTCAGCTGCAAGGAGGAAAGCCGTGCCGGCCACACTCTCCACTGCGTCTCGTCTTTTGTTAAGAACCAGCCTTTCGGTGCTGAACCCACATTTATCACTGAACAGGAACCCAAAAACTACACGAAAACAGAGAGGGATACCAATCACATTAAAAACATTAGCGATAAAAACAAAAAAACAATGATCCATCAATTTATTAAAAAAAAAAAGAGAGAGAGAAGTGTAGGAGACAAACACAAGAGGGCGCTAAAAGCCTTCAAACACAAGAGAACTGGTCTTTGAAAAATCCATTATTCTCATGCTCAACCACCCTTTATACACAGCTCAGCTGTTGAAATGAAACGCATGCTATAAATAGTTAATAGGCCAAATGCCATGATTACCATAATCCAGGACACATACTGGCTGACATAATTATGTCCGTTCACTCAACCGTCCCGTGAAACCTCAAGTCTGCACTGGGGAAGACCAGTTCATTTGCATACGTCTGGGAAAGTCTTTGAACCAACTAGAGCATAATAATAGACCTTTCTAAAGGCTGACCTGACAACCATATAGAATATAACGGTGCGTAGTAGAGTGAAATGATACATTTATTGCAGCATGTTTTAATAAAAGGCAAGTGAGGGTTTTTTGCTTTAAAAAAATGCTCACTAAAACCTAGAAAATCTTCAATGAGTGAAAAAAATTGAGAAAACGAGTAAATGCTGACGTGTATTTAGTTCTCTTTTTTAAGCACCATCATCTTAAATTGAACTTTTTAAATAGTTAGCAAAACCACATTTAAGAAGGTTTAAACCTTTTCTGAGAGAAAATCATTTACTATGAAGTGGGGAATCAAATTTGTTCATTGGGTTAACTTTGTTTTAATAGAATTTTATAAAAAAAAAAATAAAAAAAGTTTGTGAACCCTTTGGAATTACTTTGTTTTATGCATAAACCAGAGCAAAAGTATTTATGTGATTTTCAACATGTTGCATTTTTTGGGTGTCATGGGTCCCTGGGTAAAGTCTCATATGTCCATTGAATGGGTGTACCAAAAGCCAAATCTCCAGCATCATCATTTTATTTTTTAGGAATTTTTTTGTCCTCAAATTCCCAATTTTTCAGTAATTTTCAAGCATGTTTTTATGATCTTCCTATATTTTTATTTTCCATTTTGTTACATAAGCCACAACTGAAAATAAAATAAAACTAACTTATCACTTGTCATATTTTGATCCATTTTTTATAAAAAAAAAAAAAAAAAAAAAAAACTTGTACAGGAACTAAGATACTCCCAAAGGGTTCGCATACTGTCTAAATTACTGCTTTGGTGCCAAACAGACTAAAAACAATTGCATACAACAAAAAAATT
>NC_050520.1:14667464-14703900 GCF_002922805.2 Oryzias melastigma
TGTACCAAAAGCCAAATCTCCAGCATCATCATTTTATTTTTTAGGAATTTCTTTGTCCTCAAATTCCCAATTTTTCAGTAATTTTCAAGCATGTTTTTATGATCTTCCTATATTTTTATTTTCCATTTTGTTACATAAGCCACAACTGAAAATAAAATAAAACTAACTCATCACTTGTCATATTTTGATCCATTTTTTAAAAAAAAAAAAAAAAAAACTTGTACAGGAACTAAGATACTCCCAAAGGGTTCACATACTGTCTAAATTACTGCTTTGGTGCCAAACAGACTAAAAACAATTGCATAGAACAAAAAAATTCAAAATAAAAGCCTGAAAAATTAAATAAAAATCCCACACCTTTTATTTTGAAATGTTTTCTCTTACCAGGAGCAGGTGGTGTGTGGAAAGTGACCTCAGGACTGTAAGGACTGAACATGGAGTTTCTGCAGCTTCGAACTCTGAAGGAGTACAGGGTGTCCGGCTCCAGGTCATGCACTAGGGTGTTGCTTCCATACACCCTGTCCGTGGCCCTCCAGAACCCACCGTCTTCTCCATCCTCCTGAGATGGGGATTGGCTCGGGCCTATAAGTCTGGACACACCAGTATAATCAGTTGGTTGCCTCCCTTCGAACCAAAAAGAAGGTTTCATTTTGACAGTTTCTTGCAGGTTTGGAGCCCACCTGCGATACTCGAGCACATGGTGATCTGTAGGTAGATGGTCGTCTGCCAGCCTCCAGCTGATCGAGGCCTCATTATAAACTTTGCTTTGGGACAAGTCGATCAGAGGGGGGTCTGGAACTGGAAGTCGGAGAAACAGAAACCAAAAATTTAAATTCAGTTACAATACACTCTATGGCACAAAAAATAAATAGTATTTGCACTCTAATAATGAAAAGCACCACACAAAAGCTCAGGAAGAAATGCTAGTAAGGTCAGATTCAGGACTTTCCACTCAGGAGGAGGGATGAAACTACTTTGCATAATGGAGCTTAAGAGGTTTTCACAGACTCGCTGCCTGGAAATGCACCGGTAACAAGCCCCGCCCCTGAAAACCACTCACACTAAATGTGCTTTTTGCTACACTTGCTCAGCACATTTCTTTCAGTTTTCTCCTTTGCTCTGCTCACAGTAATTTCCTCGAGGCAGGTCAGTTTATCACGTTTTTGCAGAGAAAGTGACCCTTTCAGTTAGCTCATTAACATTTTCCTTCAGTCAGCTTTTCTCCTCATAAACAGTCGGGTCACCTTCTTTACATCAAGATAGCATGCTTTGTAAACAGTTTTTTTTCCCTTTTTTGATTCTGAACATTCAAAATAAGAAGAGATTTATCACAGTTTTATCATCATTAATGTTAACATTAATTATAGTATTTAAAAAATCCAATTACTGAAATCCAACATTTAACATAAAAAGACTAAAATAAAACCCAAGATTCTCAGCTTCAGCACACACTGTAGTTCTTGGTTTACTGCTGCAATATTCTTCAGGCCTGAATTATTGCAGCAACCTCTGCATCTCCGACAGCAGAGCAACGCGAGTGTCAGCAACTCCAGCAGAGCATATAGATTAAAGGCATCAATAAGACTGAGACATCTCCTTCAGCTGGCACTTTCTCATGGAGTCGAGGAAACTTTACTGAAGACTAAAGTTTAAAAAAAGGTTTTTTTTTTACTTTAATTAAAAAAAAAAGACATTTAAATTTGTTTGTCCACAAAGAGATAAAGACATATTGAAACAAGTTTTTTTTAAATCAGCAATTTAAAAAATACTGTATTTTTCGAAGTACATTTTCTTTTTTTTTTTTTTTTTTTTCAAAAAATCATAGTTTGGCCAGGAGTGAGACGTGATTATTTTTTAATATATTATGGATTTTTTTGGCAACTTTCACTTTAAAGCAGGCAACTCCAGGCCTCGAGGGCCACAGTGTCTGCATGATTTCTAGATATCCAAGCTCTACTCATGACCTGGTTCAGGTGTGTCCAGCCAACTAGAACATACCGGAGCAGGGCATGTTGGAAAATATCCAGGAATGCGGCTTTCGAGGCCTGGAGTTGCCTATTCTTATGGTCTGAAAAATACAGTAGTCAGTAAGAAAAGCTTAGATAACTACAGTCTTTGTTAACATGACTGGATCAAAGCTTGTTGTGTAAGTAAAACTTAGGTTTAGACCAAAAAAAAAGTCCATCAAGAGTCGGCCGTTTATTTATTTTTTTTATTTCAGAGCACATGTGGGCTTCAGACTCGGCAGTCTGAAGGAGCAGCACTCACTCCTCCTTGGTTTGGTTCATCCCATACAAAGAACCAATATCCTGCCTTCAACTACAGACACTGAAGACTCTCAATATCTGAGATAGCACCACCCCCACACAAACACTTTCTCAGACTGTTGAGCTGTAAAGACAAAAGTTATAAAACTAATGGACTAAAGTGTAAATCTGAGAGCAAGAACTGTGGGGTTAGGGTTATGATTGAATTACGAGTGGCCAATATTTATCCAAATTTCCATCAATTTGTGTGTGTGGTCGCATGTAAATATGTGCAAATAACATCAGCCAAAAGAAATTAATTAACCCTGATAGAGATAATTATCAAAATCTGCTACAAATACCACCATAATCTAATTTTGTATTTAAAAATACATTTTTTCCATTGGTCTGAGCATTATTAAATTCAATTGATGTGAATCTGTGTAAAAAAAAAAATCTCTTCATGTTCCATCATGCATTTTCTCCTTAATTTTTTATATTTCAAAAGGTGAAGAATAGCTATACATTTCCAACTTTAATACATTAAGCTGGAGCTTGTATTTAATGAGGCGGATTGAAATGAGTGCGTAAAATTAGGAGCTGGTTTAGGAGAATTGGTTCATTTTCAAATCCTATTTACATTTCATGCATTACTTTGAAGGTTTTAGTTTGAAAAGAAGAAAGAAAAATGCTCCGTGTTGAGCAGTAACAACAATAGAAAGAATATTTCTTCTGGATCAAATTCCTCTGTAACAAACTGCCCTGGAGCCTGACGCTGGGGAAAATTAAAGCTACATTCATATCACGTTCGGCAACACACGTTTTAACGGCCACCTTCAATAAAAAAAAATTAAAAATTACATTTAAAAAAAAAAGGCAATGTAAATGTGTATTTTAGGTTGACTCGTAGCTACTTAATTTTTTTGGCTCTAGATACAAAATGTGCGTCCACTGAACGCACATTAAAAGCTAAAGACCCACTCCAATGAAAATTGTCTGTTTTTAAAATGTTCTTGTTGCATTTTTCTCATAGTGGGGTAGCCTCTATGAAAGAATTTGCAATTAAAACTGTGTGAGTATTTCTTAATTCAAATCAGAAGCAGACGAAAACCAGATGCTAGAAAAAGCTCAGACTAATGATGTAGCTGCTGAAACGGGCGTGCCGAAGTCTCCTCCCCCAGCATGCCCATGGCTCACTCACGCTTAGGTCTGTGAGACATGATAAGCGTTCAACACTCGTGCTGTAGTGAAATGTGATTCTGGCTCAAAACTGCACGACTGGATTGCTCCAATATTGCTCATTGTTATTTTTGAGCCGCTAATGTTAGCCTGTGCCAGCTGCCCCGCCCACAACCCAGAATTTTATTTCCAATTAGCTACTGCTGCTGAGCACAGAATAAGTCTTAAAAACGACAAAGGATTTTGGATTTTTGGCTAAAAACTTCATAATTAAACTGCCACTTTGAATGATGGAAAAAAAATGGCTGCAGTGGTATTTAAAGCCAGATTGAACCTTGACCAATCAGGGACTCTGATTTCTTAGTGGCGTATGGATGGTGTCTCTTAATACATTGAAGTGCCAACTGTTTGAAAATTAATTATAAAAGAGAAATGACTAATTGCGATTTGTTCCTGGACAAGAATAAAATGACACCAAGTCTCTGTCAGAATAGACAGAAATAGACAGAAAAAGGCTGGGGCAAGATTCGTGAGATTTGCACCGCTTCCACATTTTGCACCAAACCTCTTCCAACTGTAGGTGGCAGTAATGCACTAGTAATCAGTAGTAAGAAAAAGAAAAAAAAAGTGTGGAGGGGTAGCCCCTCCCTGCTGGTCCAATGTGAGCACCATGGGATAAGTGCACACTGACTGTGTGTCACTGAAACTATTTGACTTCAGTTCAATCAAATGTGACATTAGTGAGTCTTTAATTTATTTTTTCAATCAATGTATTTCTTAATTTCTGGAATGAGTTTGCAAAATCTGTGATTTTTTTGTCTTGTATTGTCCACAATTTATGCTTAAAATAAACCAGATCAATCACTCAATCATCCCCAGAGTGTCCATAGATTCAGTAACCTAAAGAAAGCCCAAATTCTTAATGTTACTGAAGTTCAAACTGTTGCTGTACCTCCTCCAAAGCACATCTCCTTGAGGAGAGTTTCTTCTCTAGATGTGTCCAGCACAAACTCATCAAAGCAGGTGTCCGCTGCAGGGTGGAACGTCCTCAGAGAGTCTGTGGCTTTCTGGATCCTAAAATCAAGATCAGCAAAAACAGAATGAGCATGAGCAAAGAAAAACTTTGAAACTACTCGTCTGCCTATAAGAGTTTTAATTTGGCCAAAGTAAGTGCAGACGTCAAACAACAAATCTTTGACGAGGGAAAACCACAGGCATCATTGCTTAAGTGAAAACTTTCCCAGATTATCTAAAGCAGCTTACACAGCTCAGTCAGTTCAGAGCTGAGAATACCCCAATGCACAGCCCCTAGAGCGCTGCAGCACAGGTCTTTTCTCCAGTGACCTCAGCGCACGTGGCGCCCACGGCTGCCGACACACTCCAGCCGACAAAACGCATTAGGAGAGCGACCAGAGTTAACAGACCAAATCCAATTGCTGTAATTTAATACGTAAAAGCAGGAAAAAATAAGTTTGGTGCACATGCAAGACAGGAGTTTGGTCAAAAATAAAGCAAATCTTCTCAGGAAACTTTGTTGCCACTTTCAACAACTCAATGCAAGACGAGTAACTTTTATTTAACTCTAATCTCTTCATTTGTTGACACGTTTGGACAAAATGGATTACAATTCCCATGTTCCTAAGAGGCTCGTTTTTATAAATATAGCAGTGTACCTGACATGGAGCTGCTTTGCAGTTTGTACGAAGCAGGACTGATCCGTCTCCTTCAACACCTCCTGCGCGTAACCCACCAGACCACTGTTCTCCAGCATGCCCTGGTACTCCTCCACCTGAGAAACATCTTAGTCATTACAGGTTTCCAACTGCTGAAGGAGTTAATCTTATGTCTTGAAAAGAGAAAGATCGATGTTTAACATGTTTTCAGGTGAGTTCAAATAAAATGTTCATGATGCAAGTAAACTGTTGGACCTTTGTTTTTTTACATTTAAGGATAATAGCTATATATTAAAAGTAAGATTAACTTAATGAAAAATAAAACGTGCTAATTTGTCTCTAATCAATGAATCGCAATAATTGGACATCCCTAGTTAGGACCAATCTTTCAAACAGATGGATGTAGGAAATTCTAAATGAAAGAGTCAATGACGAGTCAAAGTGGGACGTTTCATACCTGGGACTTCAACTGTTCCATCCGCCGGTTCCGAGACTGCTCAATGGATCGCAGCATCTCAGATCTTCTTTCTTGAAGAGTCTCCAACAGACGCTCAAAGTGCTCGTTGGCCTGACGCTCTGCCAGCTGACCATTTTCCTTTTAAAAGAAGAAAAACAAAAATAACAAATCTGTCTTTACAAAACATGCAAGTGTTTGTGCCACCTTGTTTGAAGTTCCAAAGAGCGATTTAGCATCAGTTTTTGTCTTTTTTCCCCACCTGGAGACCAAATGCTACGTTCACACTGGCCTCTGCAATGCGAAATCAAGTGACTACCTCCAATGAAACATCTACGTTAACGTTGTGTATCCATGTTTCGAGCTTCTGCGTTCAATAATCTCGCATTCACACGAAGCTACCCCAACTTTTAAGTCAGTTTTTGAGCTCTAGGAACAAAACGGAAAGATAAACCAGCGGAACTTTGACCAGTCAGGGACTCTGATTTGGTAGTGATGTATGGATGGTGTGGCAACCATTTGAAAATTGATCATGGAGGATAAAATAATCGCAGTTTGGGCCTGGCTGGAATTACATGACATCAAGTCATAAATCTGAATAGAGCTTTGGAAGAAAAAGCAACTACACAATTCTAGCCAATTGGATTGCAATCATACAATTCACCCATCAAATCAGGTACAACACTACAATCCTCCATATCAATGTTGCATTTTTAGCCTTTTTGCAGCCATATCAGCTTAAAGCCATAGAGAATGGACTTCACCACACCCAAAAAGTAGAGCCGTGGATTCTGCAGCAAGTCGTCTGCTCTGCAGCAGCTCCTTATATTACAGCTGCAGAGTTTTTGTTTTCTTAGTTTCTTTTTGATGCGCATGAGTAAAAGGCAGTTAGCTGTCACAAATATGTACAGATTACTTTTAATTGCAACTCACTCAGCAATATTCTCTTACCTTTTAAAATTCTTGTCCTAGAACTTGCGTTACATATCTCTTCATCGTACTTTTAAACTACTTGTACAGCATAATCTATTGTTTCAAATGTAATAGAGAATTTCCCGTTAAAATATTCATGAATAATTTATCAACGGTAAAGCGGATAATGAAAACCTGTTAAAATATGGTCCATGTGAGGAGAATATCTGACAGTATCAGAGCTTTTGCACTCCTTAAATCTTTATATTTGATTATTTTTCATCCAAACAACAAAAAAATTAAATAATCTGATCTACTTCATTTGTCTGCTCATAATGTTATTCCTATCAGTGGAATTTGTTTTTTGCCGCAGTTTTGTAAAGCTCATTGAAAGTTGCAAAGCTTTGATCTGAACATCAGGCGTTCCTTTATAAATCCTGTAATTAACAATGAGCAGAACACTGAACACTCCCTATCCTACATCTACAGAGGAAGGAGCTTCCATGCTGAAACATCCATGTGAGAAGGTAATCAAACACTCTCTTGTATGCATTGTGTTTTTCATTCACAGAAGTTGTCCTAACTCAAACTTGTTTTAGGACAGTTTCTGTACACAATACTGCAACAAAAGCCAGCTCTACTCTCACGCAGGAGTTAACTTTAAGCAAACATTTCTGGGTTACTGTATCTTTTTGTCCCCAGAGGGAGAAAGAATGGATATGAATACCTTTACACTGAAAGGAAAGGGTGCTCCGACACCTTAAACGCAAAACATATTTAATAAATAAAAAAAGATGCTCATTTAGCATCTTAAAATCATTTACTCACACCAACAAGGCCAAGACCTCCAGGGAATATCCCATGATGCACCTTTCCTGATGTCGTAATCGTTCATGTTTATGATTTGTTGTTATTTTGGGTTTACTTCCTTAGAGCTGGTTTCTTTGGCCTAGAATTTGCCCTCAGGTTGTGATGTCTCTATTATCTCCCCTCAGAGCAGTTTTCTGCAGAAATGTTTCATAAGGAGGAGGAAGAAGCGGCTCTTCCTCACTGTCTGCAAGCTCAAAGCTCTCAAACGTTTTTTCACTGTAATACTGTTTTTGTCAGGTTTAATCAGATACTTTTGAGCTCAAAACTAAGTTAAAAAAAAGAACAACAAAAAAACTTGTACACTGAAGGTCTGCGTGATGCTGGAGTTGCTGCAACATGAGTCAGCTTCCTCACCTCAGTCTGACTGATGAGAAGCTCCAGCTCAGTAATCTGAGTCCTGACCTGATCCTCTTTGCTGATGAGGTAATGGATACTCTTGGCCAGTTTCTCCTGCAGACAGAAACCATAAACACATAAGCAAACTTTCACATAACCTAAACTCAGAAACCCACAGCAGTGACTCCACAAAACTGAAAACTGCAGACATGAAAAACTGTAATAAAGAGTTTTTTTATTATTATTTTTGCTCTTAAGTATATAGGTAATAAATCTTAACACATTTGCATCCAAGTGCTTAAAGGAAATGAAACCTAAGCCGGGCTTTGACTGACAAAAGGCCTACAGGATACCTGATACACCTTTTAATTTGAAATTGCAAAACATAGTTATAAAACATTATACTCATCTACACAAAAAGTATTTTTAAGCCTCAAGTTTATTCCAAAATTTACTGGAAAAAAAACATTTTGTAAAATTTTGGTTTTTTTGTATCTCAGTTTTGTGGCAAAAATAAAAAAAAAATGCATTTTTTAATTCAATGTTATAAAGCAAAACTTTTTAAATTTTGATCTCTTTTTCTTTTGATCAAAAAGAATTGTTCTGGGTTTCAGTTTCCAAGAACAGACAAGACTGGAGCAAACAAGTCTAAATATCCATTAATATTACAGCAGTAGAAAGAAGATCCAGGGACCCGTTAGAGCACGACAACAACAAAATGAGCTCTTCAGGCCTCGGTCACCCTCTTGCACATCTAGTAACTTATTCATGTTGAATCCAGCCTTTGTAAAAACTACCAAGTCACATTGGACAATGTTATTCTAAAACTATTCAGGTACAAATGCATTATTCAAGACATCGAAATCTGTACAAAGGTGAATATAAATAGTCAATACTTGTTTTTCTTTTAAGTGGGTAAAATTACTGTTGATGGTAGCATTGTGTGCAAGCTCAGATAAATCCTTATCATAAACTCTGAGAAGATTTACCCTCCAATTCACTCAGACTGTTCAGATAACATGTATTCTGAAGTTTTCCACTCTGGTTTGAACACATCTCTTCTTCCAGAGCTCGTCTGCATTACCTTGAGGATCTTGTAGGCACTGCTCATGGAAGTGACTTTGTGGTTGGCGTGGGATCCTCCCAGCTTGCATAGGTGACACACTGGCCGTTTGCAGACTTCACAGTACATGTTCACCTTCTCCATCTCGTGCTCTGGGCACATGAGCACCTACACGATTTCAGGAAAGAAAAAAAGAAACTCAATCACCGTACACTAAAAGGGACAGCAGACGTAAATGAAGGGCTTTCATATTAAACTCTAGAGTTTAGAATAATCTGAAAACCAGCTGAGGTGAAACCCAAAAGAGGACATGAATTTAAAAAGCAGCAGACACTTCTGTGAAACATTTCCTGTTCAGCCTTAAAGGTCAGCACTTTGCTAATGCCAAGATCCCCTTCACTAGTGACAGACACAATGTGTCGCCTGATAAACAAGGACTTTGAACTACACTTCAATATTGCAACGTTCTTTATTTTGTCTGCGAGTTTGATGACATCACATACCAATATTTAAACACAAAAAAAATTCATTGTTTTAGTTCCTGTTAGAGTTTAAAGTCCCACTAATTACTGTTTGATCCATACTTAAAGCCTTCTGTAGTAGTCCTTTTTTCACAATGATCAACTGTCCTTTTTTAGGACATCGTTTCTGCAGAACAGCAAGAGTAGAAGAGATAACTTTGGTTCTTTTCCCGTTAATTTAGGACTTTTTTTGTGAATGTATTACATTTTCTCAAATTTATGACTTTTCTCTCATAGATTTATGACTTTTCTTCTCGTAAATTCACAACTATTCTGGTAAACTTGGCGGATGACTTTTAAAGTCATAAATGTACAACTTTGTTCTTGTAATTTACGAGATTTAAGGTGATATTTTTTTTTTAAACTTGTAAACTGGCCCCAATACTGTATCAACAAGTAAATGAATCTTTTTTTTTTTTTTTTACATGTTTTTTTCCAACTGCACTTTTGCTTCTGCTCCTGATTTAAAGTAATTAGAATAAATATTCATACTAATTTTATGCATACATGTCCTCCATCATCAGAAAAATGCCACAAGAACATGTTAAAAACACAACGCTACTTTACCTTGGGTCTAAAATTCGTGGTGGGGCCAACATACTCATGCTGGGCTTTAGGAGTACCCCACGGGTGGTGCAGCTTGAAGCACTCATTACAGTAGCTGGCCTTGCAGTCCATGCAGCTCTTCGTCGCCTCCTGCAGATTGGGAGGTTTGCAGATGTTGCACATGATCGCCACAGCTGCGCGGGCAGCTTGCCGGTAGCGCTCGACGATGCTCTCCAGGGTGAAGTTACGGAACAGCATGCTGATGCCGCGTTCGCCGAGGTCGATGTCGTGCTGGCAGCCCGGGCATGGGATGGTGGTGACCCGGGGAGTGACGGAACCTCTTCGCCAGCCCGGGGAGGAGATGGAACCTGGAGGACAGAAGAGGAGTTTGTAAGAAAACAGTCATTGCAACTTTTTTTTTAGCAGTCGGCCACCCAGTTTGCAGTCTTGTCTGAGGCTCTATTTGGAGTAAAAACTGTTTGCAGAGTAAATTTATATATTAAGAATAAATGCAAATTAGCTTTTCTATTCAGGTCGTGGTGCAAGAACTGTGTAGATTTAAATAGGAATGCCTTTTTCTTTAACAGTACTCCAAAGAGGGCCTCAGAATGTTTCTCTTTGCACTTTTTGACCCCCAACGATGACAGCCACCATGTATTAGCAAACCACTAATACATAAAGCAGCTGTCACTGAAAGAAAAAAAGCCCAAGAAGAGAAACCAGACAAGAGCACCGGGTCAGAGGAGGGACAAGAGAGGAGAGCCATGGAAGGTAATCTTGGGGCTTAGAGAGAAAACATCAACATTTACCACTCAACTTCTGATTATATCAAGTGCAAACAATGATCTGGACAATGCTTTTTAATCAAAGCAAATAAAAATGATTCTAACTTTCAAACTTAAAGAAAAACATTGTGAAAAAAAATAAATATCAAGCAAATAAAATTCTATAAATGTCCAGTTCAATGTGCCAATAATCAAACAAAAAGTTGAAATACTCTTGAAACTTTACAAGTTTTAAGAGACTAATAAACTTGTTGCTGATGCACCCACATCAGAACAAGAGAAGGAGACAAACACAAAAGGAAACCTTCACACAATGTCACAACCAGACACAAGCAGGGTCCGTCAACACAGTCACGACACTGAAAACTAGCTAAATAAATAAAAAGTCGGTCAATGCAAAAAGAAAAAGGATTGCTTCACGTTTGTGAGGGACAGGGGAAGCGAGGAGTGCTGGATTTATCTCAGTTTGCACGCCTGTGTTGCCACTTCGTTTCCAAGGACCTGGAATTAAATCAAACACTCCTCAGGTAGAGCAAAACAAGGAGGCTACTTCACACCGCACTTCAAAAACAACAAGGCGCAGAGCAGCAGGAGGAGGAGGAGCTGTGGGAACAGCAAAGGAACCAAGTTTGAGTGAGGAATGAGAACTGAAAACTAAAAACCAGCTGATTAAACGATGGAACAAAGTTATTCTAATGGTTTGCAATGAATTCTTTGTTTTATTTTCTTTATAGGGTTTTAGGATGAAAGTGAAAACTTGATGGAAATCAAAATCCCTTCATGGTTGATGAAATAAATGAATCAGTGTCATCTAGACTCAAGGTGCACCAAGTCAGGTTCTTTTTATTTATTTGATCATTATTTAGGTTGGGGCAGAAACAAAAAGTCTGCAGCAAACTGCATTTATGTCCCGATTAGTAAATCTGCATAACAAAGCAGTAAAGCTGATGAGTTACAGCAAACCTACAAGGATTCCTCCTTTTTTTCCTGCTGCAAATATGATGCAAGTTAATTTAGTGGATCATCCAATACTACTAATTTATCTTAAATGATTATAGCTGCTGGTTAAGAAAAAAAAATGCTTTAGGTAGAAATAAAAAAGGGTTTTTTGAGACAATTTGATTGATGTGGTTTTATGAAGATATTACAAACTTATTTTAAATGTATGAAATGCCAAGTTTAAAACTGAAATGCAAACTGTCCCTTTATCACACTGAATAAATTAAATGTAAACATTCAAAGAAAGAAGTAGTAAACCAAACGTAATAGAGGTTTTCCCCCAGCGGGACATTTACCTCCTTTAATAAGACGGATTTACTTGTCGTCACCATGTGTGTTTTAGCCGGTCAACACACATTCCTTTGGCCATCTGAATCCATGGAAACTTGTTTTTTGGCCCTTAGTTGGTGTGATAATGTTAAGTCATCTAATCTGGAAAAGTCTGGTGAATATTTTAGGAGTTATTTCTGAAATATTAGCAGTAATGTTTGTGTAGTCTCAATCAAGATAGATTTAATTAAAGTAGTCTGTAAAAATACCAAATAACTGGACATGATTTATCTTTTCCTTTATTACTTTGTTTTAGTTAGAAACAAAAAATTAAAATAAATTACGTCCAATTAAATGCTTTTTTTAATCTGTTTTTAAAAAGACTACTTACATATTAGTAGTATCTGTGAGAGATATTTTTGTTGGAGCTCAAAAAGGCTTTAAAGACGAAAAGTAGAGCCAGACTAGGGTTTGACAGGGATTCTATAGCAACACTGTACTCACTACTACAGCTACTCAAAACACGGAGACCACGTCTACCTCGACTCCCAAACGACCTTCGCACTGTGGCTGCAAGCAATGAACAGAGAGGTGAGATGAGACACACGGCAAAGGAAAGCAACGCTTAATGTGATGTGAGATGTGGATCCAGAAGCATGAGAGAGACAAAAACACACCAAAAACTTGGATAATAATTAGACTTGAGAAAAAAAAAGATAAATCCATTTCAAAGTGGATACATGTGGACACAAAACTTACATAGTGGACATGATTACTTAAAAAGCAAACCAAAAATAATCTGTTCACAAAGAGTTTATTGAATAGTCTCATTTTCTGTACTTAGAAAATCCAGCCCACCTTTACACAACAATGAAACATGCCACCACAATATGCTCCAACACATCTGAACTCAAGCATTTGTCTCCTGTTATGCTGCAAACATACAAAAGTGCATGTTTAACTATGCCAATAAATAGTAAATTTTATTTTATTAAGTATAGCTGAGTACAACTATACCATGCGGTGGTAGTAGGAAGTATACTAACTTCAGACTAAATTGGAACATTTCAAGGAAGGTACATAAAAAGTAAACTTCAAGTAGTTTTAGACCAACTTGCATTTCACTTAGGCCAAATCCAAATTCTACCCCTCCAATTGTAGGGGTATTTGGAGGGGTAGGGGTGTCCGAAACAGATTGTTTTTTAAAGAGGTGGCCTTAGCAAGAGAAGGCTACTGGTCCCTCCGCCGCAACTATGCGCTGGCAACTATGCGCTGGCAACTATGCACCAACATGGATGACCGACGACTATGAGGATGTAATCGTGTGATGTCCGAAAAATGTTAAAACTCCGGTTGCATGTCCAAATTCCTTCACCACTCACCATATAGTGCATACAACATTTTGTAATGCAGTCTAAATCTACAGTTCCAAAATCAAGTGCACTAAAAATTTCCCAGAAGTCTTTGCAACTAAATAGTGTGCATCTATGCTCACTATATTAACGAATATTTACCACAATGCATTGCACTTAAATAATTTCTGTGGGAAAAAAAAAGTGTTTAAATGTAATTTTTTAATAAACCACCAAAGTTTTCAACATCAGAACACAGTGGAGGTATAAACAGACATCAAAACTTGTAAAACTCTCCGTTTGGACAGCTAACTGTAGGGGCTGGGAGAAGCTGTGGGGGGAGAAGTCGGATCCAGCATTACATTTTTGCTCAAGGTAATCACAAAGTAACATTTAGTTGTCGTTTGTTGTTTTAGGGCAAATAAATATCCATCGGGGGGGATTACAGATTGAAAATAACCCTTTAGGTACACAGTGGGGGAAAGCTGCAAAGCTGTCCCACTTTAAAAAAATAGAATACAAATATATATATATATATATATATTAATAATTGGTAGACTTCAACTGTGACAGAATTTAAAAATAGTATCAAAGAAGTTACTTGATATGATTTTTATAGAATGGCATCAAAGCATTATTATTAACAGGTACCCCTAAAGGAAATAAAAAAATATATATATAAATATCGAGCAGAAATTCCAAACGTGAGCACTGAAACTGCCGTTTCCTGAGAACCATAAAGAATTCCCTTCATATAACTTGTATCATCACAACTGTGTTTAACTGCAGTGACCACATCACTGTGACAATAAAAGTCTGTTGGCTTAACTCAGACCTTGTATTCAAACATGTTCAAGTCTCAGCCTGATGACAACCTCCTATTTGACACGTCGACTGCAGGGAGTTTTGGTTTCTTTACAAATAGTGCCAAAAGGTTCAATTTCACAATAATTCTGCTACAACTAATGATTTATGTCTGAATTTTAAAGAGCAGAACGCATCAATATTTGAACAGTTTTTCCACATCATAACTACGTTTCTGGAGTTCATCTTTCAGCTAAAGATTAAAATTTACTGTATATATATCATTGAGTTTTGTCAAAATTATATCGTCCAATATGTTAAAAATAGTCTATAGAAGTATCCCTCTCTGCCTTTAAGAGCACCAACCAACCATTTATTATGTCGACTCAACACAATAAAGCTGTAAAACAATGACGAAGATTCAGTGACCAGCTTTCAACCGCACAGCAAATCTTGCTCACGCTGCACGCTGATAAATTTAGCTTTAAGTCCTTTCTTTCTCCGTCTTCATTTAATCCCTCGCTCATTCCTTAACAGGCAGATTGCGTCACTATGGCTACCAGAGAGCGGAGCGCTGGGGCCGTCGGGCAAGTTTGGTTTAGAGGAATATCCCTCAAGTTTTCCTTCTTCAAAACAAATGTTGCTATTTTTGAAGGGTTAGAAAAAACAGTCAACATTGGATAAATTACAGCTTCATACTGAATAGATTAACAGGTTATGATTAAGAGGAATGATCCATTTGCTCAAAAGTAGGATTTGATCAACTTCTGCATCCCTGGATGCAGTGAAGAAAGAACCCATTCAGGCTCCAGAAGAAGAAGTCTGAATGAGAGGTTCTGTTTCGGAGCGCAGACGAGGCAGTTTTGACCCAGGTCTGAACAACTCGCACAAAAAGCTTTTCATCTTAAGGAGTACTCTGCGGATTTTTCTAGCCCTTTCCTGGCCTTTTGGGTCGGGATTAGAGTTTCTGCTGATTGACGTGGCATTTCGGCTAAACAAATACCACCTTAAGATTTTAATTTTCTCAGAATAACCTAAACGTGGGACGATTTATTTATTTATTTATTTAAGTATGCTACTTTTTTAAATTTGCGTATTATGAAAAAAACACCACTAGAATAAAACAACTGATACAATTTACTTTAAATATTTACTGCGCACGTTCAGGCTCCAAATATTCCTTCAGTCCTCATTTTTATCAAAAGACACCCCACTGGTGAAAGTAAACACAATCTGTTATCCAAGAGTTAGAGCAAACTAATAAAGCAGCCCCATTGTTTCGTCAATAATGGCGCTCCAAAGAGCAAATGAGGCACCTTCAGAGCTGCTCTGAGGCCCACAGAAGCAATCTCATGCTGCTTTTAAAAGCCTGCACTACACTTCGAGCTCCCAGCAAACGCTGACAGCCTCAGTTCATCACCTGGATTTATTTTGCTGCGTGTGTAAAGATCACACAATTGTTAAATCAGACTTTCAGGGGAAAGCAGCTTCCATTCTGCTCCTGGTGCTTTTATTTTTTTAAACTATTTCAGAGATGCCCCAATGGCTGACTGAAAACGTCAGTGATCTTGTGTTTTAAATTTTTTTTCACCGGTCTTTTATCGTCTTTGTCAAGTTCCTTTCTGGTTTGATGGCGCCTGTAAAGCAAACAGGATTAAAGGGAACAACAACAAAAGGATAGTGGTTAAGAAGAGGGAAAAAAAAACATTTATACTTGTCCTGGATAAACTTAAACAAGAAGATCTAAATATTGCCAAAAGTGACCTACTTTCCACCTTCCTTTGACTTTAAAGACCCACTCCGATGATAAATGGTGTTTTTAACACGAGTTTGAGTCATTTTTCTCATGATAGAGGACATGTATAAAGAAAATTAAGAGTAAAATTTGTATTTCTATATTTAAATTGTGAATGCATCCACTTGTAGACAAATAGATCCATGTACGTCTTTGTTTTCCTCATGTTAGGTTGGAATTGTGAGCAACTGTTCGCGAGCAGGAGAGTGCAACCAGATGGATGATGGGTAATGAGGGCGAGCTTACAACATAACTCAGCAGTACTTTCAATGAAGAAACTGCAGAAACTGACCTTTATTTTAGCTAAAAACAACATAACTCTAATTGAAATACTTTTTAAATAGAAAAAAAGATGATCGGAGTTGGACTTTAAAGCCTGAAACTAGTCAGAAACAAAGATTTGCTTGTTGGTTCATGGAATCTTTTTGCGTGGAAGGTAATCAGATACATTTTTTTGCATAAGCCTTTTTGCTTTTCAAATATAAAAAGCAACTTCCTGCTACTCAATCCCATCAAAGCCGCAAATGTGATCAAGCTAAAAACCAGGAAAGTGAAAGCTGATGCAAAAGCATGAATCCATTATCCAGAAGAAAAGGAAGCACTCACATTTGAAAGATCATTTCCTGTGGTCTAAATCTTTACTTCATAACTTAAATATCTCAAACGGCGAACCCGCACAGGGCAAATTCAACCCATCCAACGCAGAAAAATGTGGTGATTCCTTACCCCGAGACCCACCTGATCTCACGAGCCTGTCCAGCCTCTCCATGGAGGGGGACGGCACCCTGGACCTGGGGCTGCCGGGCAGGGAGGACTCGGAACCAGCGTCGAAGGAGTCGTCGTGGTTCAGCATCAGCAGCTCCCGCACACATTTGTGGCAGACGCTGTGCTGGCAGGGCAGGATCAGCGGGTGGGTGAAGAGCTCCTTACAGATGGGGCAGATCAGCTCCCTCTCGATGTTCTTGATGGGGACCTGAGGATGGAGGTTTTTGTTACCAACTCATCCCAAAGTGGAGATCAAGACATGTCATGGTCAATTATAAAAAAAAAAAACAGAACTTTCTTAAATAAAAGTGGATGGAAATTATAAAAATATATCAATGATTCAAACTTCCAAATGATTAAAAACTGCCACAATGACTATTGAACAGCTTGTCCTTCTAATGTTTCTGTCTCCATTGCATAACAGAGGATTAACTTTATCTAAATTTAGAAAAAAGGGGAACAAATTCAACATCTAACCACCCTTTCCAGGACTGAAAGTGACCAACTTTGTCCCATAAATGGCGACTGATTGCTCGTTTAGTTTCAGCTTGTGTTCAAACCTCCTCCTGCAGCTTCCACAAACCAGAACCTGAACGCCTTCCACGTGATTGCAAAAATAATAAAGGTCCGAAAATAAAAGATAAAGGAAGTTCAAATCGAAAACGTGGAAGTTCCTCCTCAAAACAAACGAAGTTTGGGTTAACAAATGAATGGACGCGCCGCTGCTCTCTCCACGGGCTGAAAGTCGGGGTCCGAGCTGTTGTTGTCTCCGGAGGGGGCCCGAGAATCCACTTGTCTGGTAGGACTTACCGCAGCCATGCTGCCCCGCCGCATCTCTGCAGTCATGATGTGGGAGAAGGAAGCAGACAGCCCCGCGAGCGACTCAGACCAGCGGCGCGCGCGTAGAGTCCGCAACTTAGCGGAAGATGCCCGCGGCCGGGAACGAGGGAATTTAAATAGAGGGGGGTGGAGTGGAGGGGTGAATCAGCAAACCACGGAGAGAGGCAGTGGGAGGGGGGAATCTTCTCAGGGCTGCTGATGCCTTCATGGACTTCACGTAAACTTTTTATTTTCCTTCACGGTGATTCAGCTTTTTTATTTTATTTTATTCATTTTTTAAAACCAAATCCGTCGGGAAATATCCAGTCGGTCAAAATGTTTTATGGTTATTTTTAAATGAATAACTTTTATTAATTTTCAGTAAGCAATAAAATAAATAAGTAAATAAAAGTGACATTCCTACCACACAGGCAGGGGCGTCTTGGTGATTTTAAAGACAAAGGGGGCTCAGCCCTCAGGGGGGAATAAGTTTCCTCATAAAGGTAGTGAAGAAGGCATGCAACCACTCCAACTATGTATTTTTCTTTTCAAAAACTGTTTCAAAAATCTTTTCATTTTGATTATGTCTTTTTTAGCCAAAACTGAAAAGCCTGTCTTTTTTTTTACATACTTATTTTTTGCACATTATCAGAAATTCGCCTGGGTTATGGACAGGACTATTTGCATGGAAGTTAGCCTTTCCTGGCATTCCTTTGTTTATATTCTTTTTCACTAGCAAGTAGCATCTCACTGGCCCAACCTAGCATTAGCAAAATTAAGAGAAAAAAAAGCACGAACATTATCAGAGCTATCCAGCCGTACATTTTCGAGTCAAGTGGGGCAGCTAAGACGAGGGAAAAGAAAGATGTTAATGGATCTATTTGTCCGCAAGTGGAGGATTTAGACTTAGAATGGAGAATCAACACTTTGGCTCGGCCGTGGCAGTTTCTGCATCACAAATCCAAGCTTTTTCAAACCGCCAGTTTTCATCTGCTTGTGATCCATCACGATTTGAATAAAGAAATACTAAAAAACGCAGTTTTAAACTTAAATTAGTTCATATCTCCTCTATCGTGAGAAAAATGTTACAAGAAGAGATGTTACAAACACCAAAAACATGATCATCATTGGAGTGGGCCTTTAAATAGAGGACATTTATAAAGGGAATTAAACGTAAAAAAAATCTTTATTCAAATTGTTGTGAAGACCAGATGGGAAAAAAAAAGCAGGTAGAAAAAAGCTTGTATGAGTGATATAAAACCGAGCACTATTCTGATGCATCCACTTGCAGACGATTAGATCAATGTACCTCTGTTTTCCTTGTACAAGCTAGCTAGCATCTAATTCAAAACTGTATGGCTGGATAGCTCCAATATTGCTCACCATTTTTGTTGCAATGGTAATGTTAGGTTGGGGGTGAGAGGAACAGGTGAGATTGTAAACAGATGGATAATGAGGATGGGATTACTCTAAATTAAATTTTCATATAAACTTCTGCTGCTCTGCAGAAACTATATCCTAGAAAATTTGTTTTTTAAATTTTGCCCAAAAATGACAAAATCACAATTAAAAGGCCACTTGAAAATGATGATGACCGAAGTGGAACTTTAACCAAATAAATCAGGAAATACCAACTCTGTCACAAGGTGTTTAGTAAAGTAAAAAAAAATAAAAAATACTAAACTAAATTGACAGTTCCCCCATGTTGGCAGGGCCATCTTTGTCATTTTAAAGACAAATGGGGCTCAGTCCTCAGAAAAAAAGTCTCTCCATATGTTAAATGAAGAAGAAACCAGTTAAAAGCAATGACATTGCTTTAAATTTCTTTTGAAATAAAATAACTGTTTTTACTCTAAATTTCATCAAACTTGTTGGAGGACATAGTTTTAGCTTTCAATGCATCATTCACTTGCAGATTTCTGTCCCAGATAGTCTGCTTTGTTTATTTAACAGGTGTGAAAGTTGACCTAAATTGGATCAAACAAGCAAAACCTGCTCCAATACTTGGCATTGGTTTCAGTTCACTTTTTAGGGAACTCTGGTAGAGTTGAGTATACAACAAAAATTGGTAAATATCTTGTGGGTAAATGTAGTGTTGTGAGAAGGTGGTAATAAATACACACTATTCAGAATAGTATAGATAAGACAGTTTTCTTATGAGTATTTGTGAAATTTGCGTCAGTGAGCTGCTGCTGAAACGGCACCTTTGGTTTATCCCTGAGAGCATCATGTGTGAAAAGAAATCAAACCAAATAGTTTCAAATTTAAGAAAATGTCCAGCTCCAAAACCTCCTAACGTTAAAAATAAAAGTCCAGAGACTCTAAGCAGATTCAAAAGTAGGTTTGCCGTCTTAACTTGACTTTCAGCTGAAAGTTAGACACATTTTATTTTAAATTTCAAGTATTTTATAAATGTATTCTTCTTTTAGTTATATATAATCCAGGGTCATGATTTTATGACATTGTTTCTACTTTAAGAGGTTCTATATGCTCTTCTTGCTTGTAGGTTTACTAGGATTTTTGTTCTTAGTCACGTTTTTGTTCTCTGCAGTGTTTTTCTAACAGGAATCCTCCACACCAGGGGTGGACTTACCAATAGGCAAAGGTAGGCAATCGCCTGGGGTTCCGAGCTGAATATCTAATAAAAGTGTCCATAATACATTTTACGCCCATTAATATTATATTTGAACTCTTTCACAATTAAAAAAAAAAACACCCCAAAGCAGTGAAATGGCATAAGGCCGATTATGTGAAAGTGTTTAGTCTCCCCCCGTCACTCTGCTGCAATGGAATACTCCAATCAGGTTGAAAGACTCCCAAGGATTGTCTTAGAGTTCTTTTATAGAGTGAGTGCGCACAAGACTTTGCATCATTTCTTTCTACTAGGAAGTGAGTGATTAATAAATTAGCACATTCAAAAAAATTTAATGTTTTCTTTCCAAGTAAATTTCTTTAACATTTAAATATGATTTCTGCTTTTAAATGCTTATTAAAACATCTGAATTCTTGACATTGATGCTGTTTAAAAGTGAATCAGTAAGGAAGTTATTTGATATATTACTCTCGATAAGGATTTAAAAAAAAAAAAAAAAAAAGAATTAATAGAACCATGCAGAGCGCCCCATGGTATTGTTCGCCTGGGGCCCCCAAACTGCTAAGTCCGCCACTGCTCCATACCAGTGACTCAGCCTTTTCAGTGACCTGGGTCATTGCAGTGGATCTGACTGCTTGCTTTGATCAGGGGGATCTTGTGGTGACGCCCTCTGTGATCATGGGTGGGGTGGCTGTTGGTGTGGACAGATCCCTTTTATAACATTTACTCACTTCAGCATTAAGCCAGATTTTTACTACTGTTTCAAGTCTTCTAGTTTTCTATTCATCTCCACGCTTTCTGTTTCACAGTGTGGGGGCACAGCTTTTTAGTTTTGTTGTAGTAATATTACATCTGTTTACACGCACACAGCATAATATATAAGTATTCTCTAGTTCTCAAAGTTTCAGTCTTCCCAGATCAAGAAGGTTCAAACTAAGCAGAAACGACACGATCCTTCACTCCTAAAGCCATGTTTTACTAGACTTTGATAACTTTTAAAAAAGTAACAGTTGTCTTTGATAGAATAAGTATTGCACAAATCCTCACTGATCTTGGGTTCAGAGTCACCTGAGGATCACATTTGTGTTCCATTAAGTGTCAAACGTGAAATACAAAGGGCTTGGACATTCTCCAACTCAGATTTTTGTCTCCAGTCAATAAAGATTTACTTTAATTCTTCTCCAAATCATTTTTCCTCACAAAGTTTTTTCATTTATCTCACTTTTTGTGTTCAAAAATCTAAATAAATACAAATTTGAGACATAATTGAGATCGGTTTGAGACACACCTCAACTTTGGGATTATTTGAAAAGATTTTAGTTTAATATTTTTTTAATATTAGGGTACTTACAAATCCCCAAATGAAATGAATGCAGTTCCTCGTGTGTCACAGTTTTCAGCCACCTTATAAGCTTTTAAGTGAGTCATATATTTTAGTCCATCAAATTCTGAAGACAAGATTAAAAGACCTCACAGTGAACCCTCTGTGTTAAATAAAAGTTAAATAAATGTGATTTCAGGTCAGATTTTCTTCTGCTCAACATTTTTTCTTTTGGCTAAATTTGTTCATGGCGATCGCAAGTTTAGAAGTTTTAATCAACTATTTGACTCCACCGCTCAGAACATAAGTTGGCATAAAGTGTAAATTACAAAAGTAAAAGTATAAGATCCTCCTTTCTATAATTTTTAAAGTGTCAACTATAAAAAGGAACATTTATTCAGACAGGGAAAACAAAAAGATGATTTTATAGCGCTATATTTTTTAATGTTTTATTTAACTTTTTTTAAAAAAGTGAGCTATGAACAACATGTTCTTATTTAAAATAACAACCTGGGATCTACAAACTAATCTAAAATACGAACCATTAACGTTGCTTGATTAAGAAGAAACAAATTTAGATTTTTTTCTGGAAACAAGGAACTAATGGAGTGTTTTCTGTTTATTCAAAAAACATTTTTTTATTTGCTTGTTTTTTTTTTATATCTAGGACTGTGACTATTTTAAGCTTTTCAAGAAGGGGATACTCATTTGTTTAACTGACATGACTGATGTGTAGGGAAAGAGATAAGGTACAAAAGAAACTTAAAGTCTTAGGTTAATGCAGAGAAAGTGATAAGTGGATAATGAAATAACAGAAAGAAGCTGGAACTTTTGTAATCCTCCTCTGACCTTGTCAGTCTCTATTGTCACTACATTCTTTGTATTGTATTGAATAGTAGGACTCACTCCTTTTATAAAAACGGGAGTTTTATTTGAGCAGAAGGACAATAGAGAAGTATGGTAAGTGACCTGGATCTGCAGATAACATGAGTGTATATAACACATTTCCCACGTTTCATCACTTTTAGGTATGGAGAGCTTTTAATCTTTCATCCTTAAAGATTGTGTCAGTTTTTGTGTCTTCTGAAACAATATGTTTGAAATTGTTGTAGTTTCTCTACCTACAAGTGTTGCAACATCCATTTAATTAAAGTTGGTTAAAAAATCTAAATGTTTTCAGGATCACTGCAGTTATGCTTCCTCAGGACTGTTTAGTAAGTCTGTCACCAGATCACAGCAGAGTCTCATTTGGCCACAATGTGGTCGGTGTCATCTTTCTGTCGCTTCACAAAAGGAGTCGCTGGGATTAAACATGTCAGACGACTTTGTGGCGTCTCTCTTTCAGATTAAAAGGTAGAAACAGGGCGCTTTTGGATGACAGAATAGCCACAGAGGATTGCCTGTATTGCTGAAAAAACTTGAGTGAAAAGCTGCTTGATCGGCATTAACTTCACTTCTTAAGCATCTTCAAGAGGTTAAGTTCTTTTTGACATCAAACTCAACTTAATTGGATGTTTTATTTTGGAAAAATCATTTACCAAACCAGTAATTTTTTCATCTTTATTTTCCTTATTTGGATGGCCCAGGGCTGCATAGTGGTGCAGTGCTCTTGGCCAGCAGTGAAAAGGCCCAGGTTCAAATCCCAGCTGGGACCTTTCTGTGTGGAGTCTCAGGCTTCCTCCCACAATCCAAAAACACGCTTCAGTGGTTAATAGGTTAAGTATCCTTAGGGGTGTGTGAGTGATTGTGCGGCCTGCAACAGACTGGCGACCTGTCCAGGGTGTACCAAACAGTAGCTGGGACAGGCGCAGGTGACCCAATGAAAGACATAGGAGGTTAAGTTTGATAAATGTACGGCCTATGTCGGAAACATTTCAGGTTGTGGCCTTATGTTCCCATTGTGCAGCTTAACTCAGGTATAAATTGGTTAAATATGACTGATTTCAGCACCTGAAAGCACCAAACTAGTAAGGATTTTAATCCTAATGCAACACACATGGAGAAACAACCATTTTCTGCCAGTCTGAAAGGCGGATCGGCAGCCTCTCCCTATGGAGCTTCATGCACACCAGAGTAACAGAGTGCCTGCTGTCACCACCACTGCTGCTTCCAAGTAGCTCCCATAGGCCACTGATCAAAGTCTGTCCACCCTGCAGCACTAATGCAAGAAAAATAGCAAATAATTTGAACCTTAAAAATGTAAGGATTTTCAAGGAAATATTGAAATATGAAATACATAAGTGAGAATGTATATATTAATCGAAAATGAAGTAAGTCATTTACATGAAAAAACAGAGGAACATTTGCTTTTTATTTGGACAAATGTGACATCAACCTGTAGGTTAGATATATTAGAATAGAATAGAATAGAATAGAATAGAATAGAATAGAATAGAATAGAATAGAATAGAATAGAATAGGCTGTCAGATAGGCTCGGATGAGACTCACCTCGCCCCGCTCGATCCGCTCCACGATGCTGGCGAACTCCGTCATGTCCTCGGAGTCTGACATGGTTACGGTGGAGGAAGGACGCACAGTGTGCCAACCGACAGAGACGCACGGAAATGTCCAAACACACACAAAAACAGCTGCTCCCGCTCAAACACACAGGCTTCTCTGTGCAGGTGTGACCAAAAGAAACACAAAAAGATGAACGAACTACATCCCCATCCTCTGCTCTCCTCCCCAGTCTGCGCGCACACCCGCTTGTGTTTGTCAGAGGAACGCGCGCCGGCTGCTGTTATATTGTAGTTGGTTGGATCTGGGGGGAAGCCCCGCCCTCTCTGCTCCTCCTGTGCCATCTCCTTCCTTCTCCTGCCTCAGCATCCCTCCTCAGCGGCGATGTCTCCATGCGCACAGATCGCTCCTTGTATCATCTCGATCTGCTCTCCCACGGCGAGAAAATCACATTTCAGCCATTACGCACACGGATCATCACAATGTCCTTTTTTTAATTATTTAAAATTGGGAGGGGTTCTAAAGTCTGTGGGTGCTGCTGCCGAGACGCGCGCGCGGGGCTTTTGCGCATCGCCAATTTTGGCTCCTTCCTACCCAAAAAGGGATGCACCCTCCTCGGTCTCACATCACTGTCTCTCCAAAGTGACATGTTCCAACCGCTTGCTGCCGTTTCATAGCAACAGCCGGAATGTGGGGCGGGTGGGGGGCTGCCTGGGGGCCGGATTAAGTTGGGTGTTTTTTCATTTTTCTGGCACTACCACTTGTTCCACGTCAGCAGATGGCCTCGCGATTTACGCAGACATTTTCCTGGGGGAGATGACAAAGGGCCAGAAGGGGCAGAACGAAAACAAAGTCTTTGGAACAACCTTCCCTCATCAGGGAAACCATGAGATCATTATACAATTAAAAATCAGAGATTTGCTTTTTAATGTCACTATTGATTTAAAACAGTCTGTTTAAAAAGGCAGCAACCACATATCCAAAAATACTGGTCAAAATAACATTTTACCATAAGGGTCACTTTTAGTTGTTGCATAATTAAGCATTAATTAATAAAGTGTTAACAACCCCTTTTATGTACCAGGTATTTATCTCTGGGTCACATTGGTTGAGTTTTTTTGACTAAAGATGTCCTGGATCGATTTCAGGTCAGTGAATCGGAACGCTCAAGATGAACTAATATCAACTATAAATCGTACCAGCAATACAAATAATGAACTGAATCGAATTGTTGCTCAAAAATAATCATTGCACCGCCTAATTTTTATTATTTAATGAGTTTAAAGATCATTTCAACCTCTTTTTTTTGCATTGCATTTTTTGCCGTTTTGTTGCTTTTCAAATAAAGTTTAAACAAAGTGAAACATGTCTATAATTAAATAAAATAAGCAAATTTTCAATGTGTACATTTTATAGTAGAATTACTTCTCTCCACCGGTTTGTGCAAACACTTGTTTTACTTTTTTTTCCTGCAAATGAAAGTTTACATTCCAGTATTTTATGTGCTCTAAAGGTAGATTTAAGATTTAAAAGATTTTTAGAAAATTAACCCATAAGAACCCATGGTGACATCAGTGTTATATATATAAAAAAAAAATTCAAATGAGCACTGTAGTCCACTTGCTCTGTGTTATATTCTATATATATATATATATATATTTAAGGAAAAATGATTCTGGGTTCTTATGGGCTAAAGTCTGATTGGCTGTCGCATACCTAGGTATGTGACATTTGTTCTCTGGATTTGACCCATCCCCTGAGGGGGCAGTAATCTGCAGACCCAGACCCGCACTTTGCGGTTTAACCCCCAATCCAAGTCGGAGTGTCAAGCAGGCAGGAATTCAGTCCCATTTTTAGTCTTTGGTATGACTCGACCTGGATTTGAACTCACAACCTTCCAGTCTCAGGGTGGACACTACCACAAGGCCACTATAGTCAAATATAAATGTGATTATGGTAATCTAGAAAATAAAGAGAGTAAAGCAAAGAGTTGGGCGCGATACCAGATACCCCCAAATTTAAGAGGTTCAACTAAAATTCATCAGCTAAACTTAAGTTACTGACAGTATTGACGTCTGTTTGAGAACATTAACTTACCAAAAACATAAACAACGGTTAATCTGTTCCGATGACACCCTCCTGCTCCATAAAAAGCCACATAAGTGTTGGTGCTTTCTCTTTATATATGAATAATTAATATAATGCATCGATTCGCATGTTTTACGAGAACTGACTTGAGTTGAACAACAGAGGAGTGTGATGTTCCAGCAGATCAATAAATGTGTCTCAGATCACCTATGCAGGGGCGCAAATGCACGTTTTACCACTGAGTGGTAAAACATTGTTTTTAGAAAACAAATCTAAAGCAATAAAAATATATATAATCCAACAGAAAGTTGAGAAGTTTTCAGTTTTTTTTCTTTAAGACATAAACTGAAGGGCACAAAGAGACATACAGGTATGTGCACTTCAGTCAAACTGACATTTATCAGGATATAAAGCTGCATCTTTGTGTTGAAAGGAGCATCTTTATATGATTTTATTAATAAGTGTTAGAAAAAATAAGAAAAACGTGTTACAATTGGATGGAACAAAATAACTGTTTTCAATCTAAAAATATGTAAATATTAATAACTTGAACGCAAATGTTCTGATGTGACCTTGATTGGACTGCATTCACTGAAAAATAATCAAAGATGGTCTTTAATGTTTCCTCATTTTACTTAGTAAAAGATTTCACAGGAACCTTTCCTGGAGGAATAAAACAAAGTGAAGCAGGGGCTGCACAGGTCCCAGGTGGGACTCCACTGTGCTGCTCTTCCATGTGTGTCGAGTACACTGTGAAAGTTCCCCTCCTCCACAGCTTTTAATTAGGTCTTAGTCACTGACCTAGTAAAGAAGAAAAAAAAATATTTATCATCATCAGCCAGCATTTCCGTGAGCCTCCACGTTGCAGGAAAATGAGAGAAAACTAAAGCAATTGAAGCCAGTTGTCATCTCTGGGTTTAAAAATAGATGAACAGTTGAGTCACTGTCTGAGCCACATACAAGCTGCAAATGCTGCCTTTCATTTAAGAAACAGTTGTGGAGGGTGAGATATTTTTAGCCACTGAACAACCTAAGACACGAGTTTCCTTTTCATAAAAAAAATAAATAAATAAAATGTGGCCACGTTCTCTAGCTCCTTAAAAAAAAAAAAAAAGCCCAAATCATTACCCCTCCACTACCGTGTCAGACAGCTAGAAACCAGCTTCCAGGCTTAACTCTAAATTTTAAACAGAAAAAAACTTGTACTTAGTTCTGTTTACTGGAATCATTACAGTTTCAATCTTTATTTTACAGTTTTAATCTTTATTTACTTACATCTATCTACACTCAAAATTCTTACAGAGCATTGAAAAAAACACACTTAATGTTACATGATATATCTTTACAATATGTATGATTTTAGTTAAATACATAAAGGATGAGGCTTCGTCTCCTTTAATCATGACTGCAGCTGCAAAAACAAGCTGTGTCCTTGTGTTCTCGTTGGACTGAAACAACTGCAGTGGGATGTGATAACAGCAGAACAGCTGAGGCACAGCTTTCATCTGCAGAAGGAACTGTCCCTTAAAAATGAAAAGAATGTGACTTTTGTCAAACAGTTCGACTGCTAAAAACCTTTCACACATGGATGTTGACATGCATCTAAGAAACAGATTTCCACTTTGCATTCTGGGTAACACTGAAATTTTATTGCTTTTCATAGAAAAATCCCAAACCCAATTGAAGCGCACGATGTGAGACGAGAAATCAAGAGAACAGAAGCGTTCAGGAAAGCAGTGACCCAGAACAAAGATATCAGGCACATTACTGAGGCGAGCTGAAAGGAGCTTCTGCTGTGTCAGTCAGCCGACGCGCACGGCCAAAAGGACAGAAATGTGGCATCGAAAAACGCACAATATTCTGCTTAAACTGAGCTGGCTTTACAGAAAAGCAGCAAATCTTTCAGTCTTCTTTACCATTTACTAGAAAAAAAAACATGATGATTCAAAAACATTTACTTTTGTGTCAGAGGCTCAATCCAGTCAACAAAAAATACAGCTTTACACAAGAAATAAACATAATAAGAAGGGCAAAACATCAAAAACATTTGTTAAAAGTTATTTTAAGAACCACTATGCTCAAATTTTGCACCAAAAGAATCTCTGGGAATCTGGTCTGGGCTTTGAAAGGAAAATCCAGTCACCCACAGTTTACTTTCAATAATTGATGATTTGGATTATTTATTTATTCGCTTTTCGTCCCGTTTCTCATCCGTCTGCAGCATCTGAAAAGGAGGAGCGTACAGTGGGAGGGAAGACGAGGGCAGCTTTAATTGTGTTTCTACATCCAAACTCCAGCAGGTAACGGACTTTTGTAGTCGTGTACTATTATGCAGGGTGGTTGCTCAGACGGCCGCCATATTTAAATGGGCGTGGCTATGACTGAAAGCTGGAAATCAGAACATTAAGAGGTGCAAATTGTTTAGCCAATTTTTCACTATGGAACACTCCAAATGAAAAACTTTGATCTTTTGTTGTCAAGGGTACAAAAAAAAAACAGACTCACCCCTGAGTGAGAAGCAAGTGCTTTCAAAGCAAGCAAACATATGGTACAAAACCAACAAAGGCAAAAAAAAAAAAAAAAAAAAAAAAAAATCCTTCACCAAGTGTAAACGGGTCAATATTTTCGAGGGGATGTCACATTGAAAAAAGGCCACCTGTGTGTCCTGACCCTTATTGTTTCTTCTCTGGCTTTACATCCGTTCAGCACTGAAAAAAGATTAGACCCCCCACACCCCCCTCCATGCAGCCCACTTCAAAGAAACACGTTTCCTTTAGTTATAATGGAATCGTCTCATCTTTGCTCCACTGATTTTATACTGGCTTGTGCTGACCAACAGAAAAAAATAAAAAATCAGCACACATTATTTCACTAAAGATAAGTAATACAAAACTCCAGCCAAGTGTCTAAAAATATGTGGTATCGTCAGTGTGATTACACCTTATTTTATCTATTCAACAATCATATTTAAGGAATTCCATGTATTGTAAGTGCAAGTACAAATATGCCCATTTCTGATTAGGAGTATCAAGAATATATAATTTTCTTTTATTTTCAAATCCATTTATGTATTAATATTTTAAATAGATTGATATATCTGTCTTTGTCTTAATCTTTTTTGCAGAAATTGCTTGAAATAAACCAAATCAACATTGACATTTGTTTGACACTTCTGATTTGGCAGAAATTTGTATTATTTACCTTAATAAAATACAGAATAACATTTTCTGAGCAAACCAGTCTCTGTAGGGTTTAGGGAAGAGAGGAGCAAAGACCTGATTAGATTTAATTCATAATTACATGATTTTTGTTCACTTTCTAACATTGCAGATGAAACGCTTTTCTTAGAAATTATTTTGAAAATACAATAAATCAAAATGGAAGAATTGATCTTTTCAATTTTTTTGAAACGTTGCTCCATCTGAGAATAAAAGGATTCTCACAATAGCAGCTAAAGCCTCTTTTATTAACTGAACTTTAATAATAATCATAAAAGTTGTTCTAATTACTGTGCAAAATGCTCCTGTGACTAAAAGGTACAAACTCAAGAAGGTAAACGTGTTTGTTACTTTTGGTACAAAAAAGCACCAAAAAGGATGGAAATGTGAGTAAGGGCTGCAACACGAAGATTCAAAAGAAGAGTGCATACTTTTTCTTTTACAATAAAACATTAAAATTAGAGAGAGAGAAAAAAAAGGTCAAAAGTCAAATATGTTTTAACCGTCACAAAAGTCAATTTGAAACAGTACTCTTAAATCTAAGAGTGTTAGGTCCTCTACTGATGTCAGGACGTCAGCAGTGTTTAGGTTACCGTAACAACGTTTCTGAACAGGAAACCTCCAAAAGACCATTCTCTTCAAACTCTGTAAAAATGGAGGCATCTGGAGTTTCTTCAAGTCTCGGGTGACTCAAAGCAGATTAACTGGCACATTGTTGTGTTCCCAAAAATACATTGCACATTGTTATTGTAACTATATATTAATGAAAAAGGCAATAGAGAGAGTATTGCTAAACAAAAGCTTGATTGGATGAAGTGGAAATGAGGTCTACACATTCAAAACTCAAACCATCTGAATCTTGAAACGGACTGAAAATAAAAAAGTCAGACGTTCCTGATGAATGAACCTGCGGGTCAGCCTGCTGTCAGTGCTGCTGGTCAGTGGTGTTCCTCCATGTCTGATGCAGCTGCTGGAGGTGCTGAAAGGCCCTCTGGGTGATGTTGAGAGCTGGGTGGACCTTCCTCAGATTGGGCTCTCCAATCAGAGACAGACCGCACAGCCCAAAGTAGGCATGAAGAGGATCTGGGAAAGACAAAAAGAGAAGCTGAATTTAAAGGGGAAATACATGCTTGTGGTTGAGCTTTAATTCGATGGATATGTCTTTAAAACATCTGTAAACTTGGTTTCATGTTCATTTTTTCTGTAATTCTTTGCAAATATTGTGTATCTACTCTGAGGTAAAATACAAACACCACCTGTGGAAAGAGAAAGACTATAACTAAAGGGACAAAATAGCTTAAAACAACTTTGTTTTTGCACTAAAATCATATATTTCTGCCTGAGGGGTGACTGTGTGTAATTGCATAAACAAAAACATAGAGTGATCTAGCCAAACTCTAGACCTCAATCCAATAGATAATCAGTGGAGGGATTAAAAAATCCCTATAATCCAGCGACAAGTCCAAAACATCACAACTCTCGAGAAGATCTGCTTGGAGAATGGACCCAAATATCAAATCTGGTGAAGACTTAATGAAAGGAAATATTTGACCTCCGTCATTGCCGACCAGGGTTACGATCATAGACAGTACATAGAGAGAACTGCATTGATTATCCCCTCCACCCTCGTGTCCCGAATATGAAGTATCCACTGGTTCCTGAAAAGCGTGTAGTGCCTGCTGCCCCACCTCAAACGGTCAAAGCGTTTGACAGATTCTCTGACCAATCACTGCTTACTAACTTCGTCTGTTCCCAAAATGGCAAAATCAGGCGATATCCGTACCACGGAAAAATGGCGACTGAATTGACTTCATTTTGTTGGAACTCAAGGTAACAGCCTTGTTTTGTCCATCTTTATTCATGTCAATGTTTACAATACAAAGTACTGAGGTAAACTGTTGCTATTGACCAAATACTTATTTCTCCATTATACAAACCAATTATTTAAAAAAAAAAATCAAACAATCTGATTTATTTCATTATTTCTCTCACAGTTGATGTTTAACTATGATAAACATTAAAGATCTCTCTAATTTTTTTAAGTAGAAAAATTTGCAGAATAAGCGACTGACAAATATCTGTTTTGCTTCACTGTATGTGTAGAAGCAAAGACTTTTAGTGATTTGACTAAATAGAACAAATATATGTACATTTTTTAGGATATCTGTTTAAATCTAGGCATTTTTGACAGGTGTGTTAATTGACCTTTTGAGGCAAAGTACTTTTATTAAGATATGAACTAACTTGGTTGTTTGAAATGGTTGATCATAGCGCCATATCAAACAAATATTTCCAATTGTGATAGCGAGGGATGATCACAAGAGCAATCCTGGCTTTTATCATTTTATAAAATTGTAACCTGGGCAGGTTAATCACCTTGCAAAGGAAACATGTCATAAAAATATGTCTGTGTACAACTTCATCATGATTATGTCATATCTGGAACATTTAACATGTAGATTAAGCGTACAATTTCTCACTAGGACCTGACACAATGTTTCTTGCACAATAAATGAACCTTTTAATGTAGGGGTTTCAGACTTCAGGCCTCCTGCTGTTTTTTTCAGCAACTCTGCATTATCTGCAGTTGATTACCTGGATCAGGTGTGTTTTTGCCAATATGAAGCTACAATAGTAGGTTACTATGTAGGACATTGGCCCTCAAGGTCTGGGGCTTGACACCTGTGTGTTAAGGAGTTAGAAAACTACAGAATATTTGATCCAGACCTGATTAGAAAACAGATTTCTTTGTCTCATCAAAGAGAAACTAGATCTAAATAAAATGAACATCTAGAAAGTTTAGTCTGCCAAAGTGCATCCTCATGTGTTCCGTTCCCCTCGTCTTCTTCAGTAACGTGAGGAGCCGGAGCTGTTGTGTCCTCTGGCCATCAACAGACAATCACCTCATCAATTACCCATAACAATGGCAAGCATAGGCACAAATACACACAGAAGTTTAGGATTACAAGAGCTTTTCCATTGATTTCAAGCAAAACAGGAAACCACAGCTCCACCCTGACCTCTCTGCACCTGTGAAAGACGAGGCTCAAAAAGAGGTGAAGAAAGACAAAGAACTGAAACTCCTTACACTCATGGCTTCTCTATACATTTAAGGGACAGCTTTGAAGCTATACAAATGGACAAAAACCTACACAGGATCAGAGAACATTATTCTTGACATTCAGTCCCGCTCCACCCCTGAGGTTTCTATACTACAAAGGCATTTCTGTCCCACAGATTCCCTCCATGAATGAAAACCAGTAAAAATGACACCCAGTTGAATCAGTTATGTACAAGTTTCATGAGGAAATGAGCCTATATATGTGGGAAGCTCAGATTTTGTTTGTCCCTATAAAGATTTCATCATTTGATTTACCTGGATGGCTATCGGGCCACTTGGCAAAGCCTCCAACCAGCCGGTCTTGTGTGGAGAGGATGAAGTTTCTGTTCTTTTCAAAGTTGGTGTATCGAAAAACACCCAACAACTGCAACGAAGAGGAAGAGGATGACATATTATTTCTAGAAACTCTAAAATTCCAGCTCTGCTTTAAAATGACACAAAGAGAACTTAAATGAGACATCATGACATGAAACATATTCCTACTAAGACAAGAATCGCCTGCATTAAAAAATGAGGACAACAAAATGTTTTATGTAATTTTATAAAACCAAAAATTGACAAAGAACGTATTGAAGCTTATTAATGCTGAATAATAAACGTTAGTCAACTGCTAACCAATGCATTTAATAATAGTGATAAAAGTAATACACAAAAGTGGCTAACACCTTATTTACTATTTAATTAATGCTTAATTATGCATTACATTAATAAAGAAAGGGATCCTAATTATGAATATATTTTCTTTTTTTGACATAACTAATAACTTGTAAAACAACTACATGTTGTTTAGTTTGAACCTGTTAACTTTCAAAACCCACCATCACAGAACAAATGTTTTAATGTCCTAAAAACACAGCCCGTTAGTGCCTGCAGGAGGCTGTGCGCATGAATCTTTACCTCTAGAGTGGCTCCCACCCAGAAGGAGTAACATGTGTCTACAGGCTTGTTTGGTCGTCCATGGAAACCGCTTTGCTGCCTCATGATGCACCAGCGCCGGATCCGGTCCAGTTCCCGTGGACTCAGAGCCTCCTCCAGCCGACCCATGAGACACAGTGAGGCGATGGCGCAGTATGTCCAACCGCCTGGACACACAGACCGGAACCAGCATGTTATTGTTATTGTAGCGCGTTACTTTTACTCCAAATCATATACATTTTTTTTATTATTTAAAATTTCTAAAACGATACAGAATCATTTATAGATCATAACTGATGCATATAAAAAGCATAGTTTTTCCTCCAATCAGAGTTTGATTCCCAGAGTGTGCAATGAGCTCCATCCAGCGTGGGACAAGACCCTACACTGCTCCTATGTAGCCACAAGGGGGGCTAGGTCTGGGTCTCTCCTTGTGCTAGTCCCTAGCCCAGATGAAATACAGGGTTGTGTCAGCAAGAGCATCTGGCATAAGACTTCCTGACAAACCACCTGAACGGATTAGCTGAAAGGTGAAGAAGAACATGATCTTCTTTCTGTCATCGTACAATAAATGAAAAGATGTTTTGATGCAATAAATATTTTTATAGCATTTTGAGCAAGATAACACAGTTTGGTGAAAACATATTTTAAAGGTCAATGACTCAATAAAGACTGAAAGGTCAGAGTCATATAACACAACTTCTGGATTATTAGTTATCACCATTTTTTTGGTTCATATTTGACCTTATGGATTTGAGTTATTTTCCAGTGGATCCATCACTGCTGTTCCTGTGTGTGTGTGTATATGTGTGCAATGACATGACGTAAATCTATCACAGTGTTGTCCCTAAATAACTGAGTTTACTGCAGAAAATTAAAAGAACAGGAGAAAATGGGAGAGAATAGGGGTTGGCATATTTTCATATATTTTCTATGTCACGAATACGCTCTTTATTTAAACTGTATTTTTTTTGTCTGCTCTTGACTCACTACAATTTGTATAAATAAATACTTAGAAATGCAATTTTGAGCTTAGTAAAGTCCTCCATCGTGATCAAAATACTACAAGAACACGTTAAAAACACAATTCTCACCGGAGTGGGCCTTCAACAAAACAAAAGTATACAAATGTATTATTTGACGGGGAAAGTACACAGGAAGAGATCAATTATAAATATAAAGAGAAAACTGAGAAAAAAAAGACACTATAATTTCATGTTTCACACACAGAGCAACACAATTATCGACAACACAAAGTAAACACGGACACACATTAAAAGCAAACCGAGTGGGAGGTCTCGATGCAGAGCAAACACAGCTCTGGGGGAGACGGGTAATGGGCCGCAGCCAAGAATCTAAACTGATGTCTCAACAAGAAAACTGTCCCTCTTTAAAGAAGATACGTATATATTATACCCTCAGCATCCTGAAGGTGAAACGTTCCCTCTAATTATCCTGAAGTCAATTAGTTTTAGCTGTCATTTACAGATGTGTTTTTACAGCAATCCAACAGGAACGGTGGAAAAAAGCAGGTAAACATGGGAATCTCTAGCAAATATCAAAACGTGCATCAGCTTTGTAGAAGGAAGCCTTTTGTGCAAGAAAAACAAGATTCATTTGAGAATTTACGACAGGGAATGTGTCCACAGAGATGTCTTTGAACAGCTAATCCTTTAATCACAGTTACTGTGAAAACAGGCACAAACCTTCAGGGTGACATTAATCCTTTTACCTTAAAGCAGAAAATTGAATCTCTATGAAATTAATGCATTTGGGCTGTCAATACTAAACATATTTACCCAGCAAATACATGCGACTCTTACAGGTGCATGATATGAAAATGGTTGTTTTTCAAATATTTGTACAGAATAAAATGAACTTACCATGAGATTCTCTTCCGGCTCCCTGGCCAAAACCATTGTCATACGACTGTGGAGACAAAATAAAGTTTGAACACATTTTTAATATTAATTAAGAATTAAAGCATATATATATATTTAAATCTGTTATAAAGACATCAAAACACCTCAAATCTGTTTTTGAAACATCTACTTTTTTCTTTATTTAAGTATAAAACAGGAATTTCTATTTTTTGTGTAAAATTTTATTTTTTTCTGTTATATAATAAAATGTAATTGACAGACTGACCTCAATACTAGATCACAAACATGGATACTGTTTTCTTAAAAATAGAAATTCACCTAGGATTAAACAGATTACTAAACTTTAATGTTCTTTTAACATGCTTGGAAATATTGAAATTAGCTTATAGTGCTGTTAAGACAATAGTATAAAATTTGTAAATATATATCTATCCATTTCTTAGTATTTAACAATTACTTGTTATTTTGATTCTTTAGAAGCAGCTCTCACAAATGCCACATAGATGTTTAGAAACTTCAATATGAAAATTTAAAAAAAGGACAGCCTATATGTTCGGTTTCACAGAAACTGAACAGATAGGCTGTCCTTTTTATTAAAATTATGAAACAGAAAGAGAACATCTGCAGTCAAATCCATGTGAAAAGAAGCTCTGACCTATTTAGCTTTAACAGAGTCCAACTTTATTTTAGGAGTTAAGCTGGAATATGCAAAAATGATGATTTGTTTGTCAGGGAGCTACTGTGAATTCACAGTAGTTGATGTGTCAATCACTCTCTCACATATTTAAATATGTTCTTTTAGAAATGAAAAACAAATTAGGGGAAAATCTGATATTCATTTTCCTTCAGCTTTATTAGGAATTATTAGGCAAGTTTTAAAGGAAATAAACACAAAAAGGTCATGTTTCTCTCTACAAAAAGGCTTGAAAATCAAACATTCAGGACAAATTTAAACATTTGTTTTTGTCTAGTTGGAATAAAAACCCTTTGCTTCAGCTTTAAGAGCTTGTGGCACAGCTCAGCCCCCCCTCTCCATTTATTAATAATGAAGAGTTTCTAGGCACAGTGCCACCTGGTGAAAGCAGGTGGTCTATTCTGCAGAACTGCTCTGAATGCTGCAGAGACAGCAATTACACACGGAGCAGCCAGACTGAAATGGGTTTGTTTCCATTCACTGCGTCGGGACAAAAGATTTTGGGACACGGTGAAGTTTTGGGGGTTTTATTTATTTTTTAAATCTACTCACCAAACTACCTCGAATGTACTCGATGGCTTTTTGAATGTTCATGCCTGACCAGTCATCCAGCATGAAGCAAATACAAGCTGCGCAGTAGATGAACCGAATGTCGTTTTCACTTCCTTCTGGCACCGAATAGAAACTGAAAGACAGAAACACAGGAAAAATAAGCAACCATTGTTGAGTCTGTAAGAAGTGTCAGGTCATAAAAAT
>NC_050520.1:14704986-14713675 GCF_002922805.2 Oryzias melastigma
CATGTTTCTCTCTACAAAAAGGCTTGAAAATCAAACATTCAGGACAAATTTAAACATTTGTTTTTGTCTAGTTGGAATAAAAACCCTCTGTTTCAGCTTTAAGAGCTTGTGGCACAGCTCAGGCCCCCCCTCTCCATTTATTAATAATGAAGAGTTTCTAGGCACAGTGCCACCTGGTGAAAGCAGGTGGTCTATTCTGCAGCACTGCTCTGAATGCTGCAGAGACAGCAATTACACACGGAGCAGCCAGACTGAAATGGGTTTGTTTCCATTCACTGCGTCGGGACAAAAGATTTTGGGACACGTTGAAGTTTTGGGGGTTTTATTTATTTTTTAAATCTACTCACCAAACTACCTCGAATGTACTCGATGGCCTTTTGAATGTTCATGCCTGACCAGTCATCCAGCATGAAGCAAATACAAGCTGCGCAGTAGATGAACCGAATGTCGTTTTCACTTCCTTCTGGCACTGAATAGAAACTGAAAGACAGAAACACAGGAAAAATAAGCAACCATTGTTGAGTCTGTAAGAAGTGTCAGGTCATAAAAATCTGTAAGCACAAGTAAAACAACACTTTTTTAAAAATATGAAATAAACGTAGGTATAGACTGTGTGTTTGTGAACATGTGATGCATTTAAACAGATCCTGGAATTTGCTTGAAGTCAAACGCAGCACTTTCCTCTTTATTTAACCGGATTGTTGTTAATAAATAACAGAATATAACAATTTGTTAAATAATTCTGGTTCATTTAGATAAATATTGTTATAAATGAGTACAAACACTTTGGTGTATTAAGGTAATATGTCATACTGTGCATGAATTTATATTTCTCTTAGAGATAAAACAACAACAGCATCTCTCAGTAAAAAACTTTTTACTAATGTAGTTATATTAATAAATTAAAAAAAAAACTTTTAAGGAAGTTTGTTTCAGTTTTTAACATATCTGCATGATGAAGCACCCAGAAAGACATTTCAGAGTCACTTCCACAGACTAAACTATAAATGTGGTGACCCACAGATCTTCAGTAACAAATCTATCCTGTTTTTGACCTTTTAAAATAATCTTCCTGTAAAAATAAACTTCTGTTTCCACAGTTTTTTGTTTTTTTTTAACGTTAAATAAGTTTAGAATAAAATCCACTGTTTGTGAAAAGTAACTATATTTCAAAGCTTGTGAATTTTACAGAAAACAGTGAGAAACATAAAGGTACTTCAAAAAATTACTGTTCAAAGTCAACCTAAACATGTTTGACAGCCGCCTCAGCACTGGATATTCTGACACATGTACATATAAGAATCAATTTATGGATAACTTTAGTGTCTTACTCAGTAAAAATGCTTTTTTGTCACTCTATTAAAAACTAGTAATTCTATTAGTAAATATGGCTTTAAAACTCAAACGATTAAAGAAGTTACGTGGTCCTGAATGGAAAAGGCTCACGTGTGACCATGTCGGTTTATGTTAAGAGCGCTGGTGTTCACATGACCTCAGGTGTGGTTGAGTCAGAGTGAAAGTGTCAGTGTAGATGAGCGTTAGGCGTAAACATGTGTTGGTAATGACCTTCCGTCCTCCAGCTGCAGAGCTCTGAGACCAGCCAGACAGCCCTGCTTGTTAACTCGACTAAGATCATCGCCGAGGATCAACAGCGAGCATAGCCCGGTGTACGTCATGGCTACATGTCCACTGTCATAGGGATGGAGCACACCTGGACCCTGAGGAAAACGTCAAAACTGAATGTTATTCAGAAAATTCCTGAGAGAAACAAGATAAGAAGCTTCAACACTCAAGCAGAAAGAATACAAATACGTTGCAAAGACATCCAAAAAGCTAAAAAAAAAAATCCAAAACTGGATTTAATAGAAATAAAGACGTTACCTTAGTGCTGTAAGGAATACCAATATGCGATGATCCTCGAAACCCACAACGACCCAGGTTTGACTCTGGAAAAGAATGAGAGAAGAGCTCATTACACAAAGAAATGAATAAGGAACCAATGAGGACTAAGATATACAGAGTACAGCTGAGTGGTCAAAAAAATGACTGTCTCTTCATGATTTCACTGAGGAAGCAGGGCAGCCATTACTCCTACTGAAATAGTGAAGGCTGAGATTGTTAACTTTGTAGCTGGAATGAGTTTATTAGTATAGGAGATGTAGGTGAGGTTCCTCAGACCTCTGGATGTTATTTGGCTTTTTTAGCAGACGCCTTAAGCAACCCAGATAGTTCACTTGTTTGTTCAGACACTTCAAGCCATGTGCAACCATGAGGCCTTCAGCAAGACCCTAAATGAAACACATTTCTCTTGGTTAGTATGATAATTTGTGTTGCCACGTGAAAAGAATGAAGGGGATTTGGAGTTTTGAAGACCTTCACTCATGTTGCTGCCTCCAAAAATCTGGCACTAAAAAGAGGGGCGAAAGAAAAAAAAAAATGGACATCAATTCAGCATGACCTTATTGTCAAGGTCAGCAAACTAAGGATAAAAAAATGGAGAATAAAAAATGTCTTTGTTAAATACAAGGATATAACCAAGTATCCTTCACTCCAAGAATATGAATATAGTGTAATATTGACCAGCAAAAATCTGGGTGATAAAAAAGTAAAGAAAAAATACACTGCTGCCACCTGCTGGCCAAAACAGGAAAGGCACACTGAAGCTCCAATTAGCAAAAGATGAGCAATAGTTTTTGTCAGCTTACCTAACATGAATATTATTGCGTACTTTATTTTAATGTTGTGTGATATTATTTTGCTTTAATGTGGTGAGTAAAATGCTACAAATTCTAAATCAAAATGCTGATGTGGCAATAAAGTTAAAATCTGGCATCCTCTGTCATGATAATCTTTAAAGCTTTATAATAAATATGGTATGACTCAACAGCTCAAAAGACGTGTTACATGATAGAGATTTTACTTCTATTCTCCGCAATTCTTACATGTAAGACTGAAACATTTAACCAATATAAAGAGTGAATGTTAACATACTCATTTGGTTGACAAATGATCTCGATTCATCAACATCCTTTTAAAAACACATGACAGCGTTACAACATCAAAACTGGACTTTCTTGTTAATGTGCTATTAGGCAGTCATGCGTTTCTCAAAAGCTTTATTTTTTAGATTTAATGAGAATAAACTCGCCATCTAACATGGCGGCATGAAAACCGAGCTCAGTCAAGCGTGGCTTTTCATCAATCAAATTTAGAAATTCCTTGAATATTTGGCAACTTGAAATCTTTAAAGATGGCTGAAAATGGCTTGTAAGACAACATTTAAAAAATAAATAAATAAGATGATAATAAAAGCAAGTAATGAAAAGTCACATTTATCTCGGTGTCGGCTTTAGTTCCCACAATTATTAGAGGTAAATGTGAGGAGCCTTTTGCCTGGAAAAAAGTGACAACAATACCTGGAACAATACCTCAGAGGAGTTTAATTTTACGTGACGACACGTCACTCCAAGAATATGATAGTTGGCTAGTTCCCCAAAGAATAGAACTTATGGAGATGTCAGTGGACATCAGGAAAAGCTTCTCCTCCATGTACAGCCTGCAGCAGAACAGTTCCCTCAATAGACTCACACAGGTTCCACCATCTCACGGGACCTCCCACATTCCCTCCTGAAGAATTCTTAGCAGAGGTTGTACTTCCTGGGTCAACCATTAACTGCTCTGCAATAATTCAGTCAGTCCTGACCACATCCATTACAGTCTGGTTTGGATCGCCAACCAATCATGATGGGACTGCAGGGAACCATCCGGTCTTATTATAGGTTAAAACCTGTGTTCCATCCAGAACCTGTACCGATCCAGGTTAATTTAGTGAGCTGGAAAATACTCCACAGATCCCTCCCGTTAGACTAGCATTTCAGAGCCCTGTGCACCAAAACACAGCATCTTAACCCATTACAGCATGCGAAAAAGAACTTTACACGGTGTTAAATGTTGTATATATCTTTATCTTTTGCCCCCTGTATTTATTATTGCGCCTATATATGAGTTGTAATTGTTTACTTTGTCTTTTTACAATACAGCGTAAGTCACTAAAGTCAAATTCCTTGTATGTGCGCTCATACTTGTCCAATAAAGCTGATTATTAGATCACCGTTTATTACATCTCAACGGATTTCATGTCATTGTAGTTTTAGGCATTTCCACTGCTCAAAGTTTACTTTGTAATTCAACTATGAAAAATCACAAAATTGATGTTTAAACCAGATAACATGTGAGACTTACTGTTGTCTGTGGGCAGAACTTGCTGTGAGTAAATCCACTCAATTATAAGGTCCTTATCAATTACATCAAGGGATTCCAGGACATCGAGACCAGACAGGGCAAAAAATACTATAGATAATCTGAAAAATACATTTAAGCAAAAAGATCAGCAGAAGAAACAGCACAGATGTGCATTATAGCACTATCT
Source organism: Oryzias melastigma (assembly GCF_002922805.2). NCBI lineage: Eukaryota > Metazoa > Chordata > Actinopteri > Beloniformes > Adrianichthyidae > Oryzias > Oryzias melastigma. The sequence continues at coordinate 14,709,416 of NC_050520.1, forward strand.
AAATAGCTTATAATGAAAATGTTGTACTTAAAGCAGGAACATTCCTGAGTAGCGAAACTAATAAAGAAATATTAAATATTATCTTTAGTTCTTTCACTTTTGGTGTTCAAGTTTAAGTTCAGCTAGAAATCACCAGATGTTAGCAAAGTTTTCTTCTACCTTAACTACTTGAAGTTAGAAATTGAGCCTCACTTCATAAGCACAAGCCTGCCTTCAAAACTGCTGCTGAAGCACAGCTAGCTAAGATGCTAACCAAGTTCTTCAACAGAGGACAGAAACCGAAGCGCCGCCGTTTTATTTGACTGTCCTCACCTTGTTGTTTCCAACGACGCGTATCTTTCCGGTAGCACTTGAAGTGTTCGCTGGAAAAACCGCACATGTCGGTCTTTTAGGAAGTCTATTTGCTCAAATTCTTCTAAATGTTTCTCTTCTTCCGCCATCTTTGATTCCGCACCTATGAGAAATCCCTTCCGGTACTCTGGTTTTTCGAAATAAAAGCATCGAGACTTGTATTTTCACATTTTTTATTTTACTCTTGTTGTAATCTTCTTTTAAAATCTAATATATATTTAAGGCCCCCGCGATCCCGAAAGGGACGGAGCAGACAAGAAGATGAATATATATTTAAGAGATTATCTTTCCTGCTTTGTATTATTTTGACCAGGAAAACTGCTAAAAGTATGGTAATTATATCCTGATATCTATTAAAACATAAAAAAACCAACACAGACATTTCTGATGATGCAATCATGAAATATTTTATTTGAAATAACATCTAAAAAAGAACAAAATTATTGAGCCTTAAAATCTGATTTATCCCCAAATTAAGTGGATTGTTCTACTCTGTCAGGACAGGATCCTCACAGGCCTTGCCTCCAAGTAGGAACAGCTCTGCAATAAAACAGAGAGACTCTTTATTTCTCTATTTTCTCCATAAGATCAGTGAGAAAAAGAGTATAAAAAATCTGACTTGTGAAACATTTGAAGGAGAGGTCCATTTCCTGATGGCCCAATGTGTTTCATTCGCTCTTGCCAACCTTTAGTAGGACGAATTAACCTGGAGGGGTCTCTGCTGATATGTTCATTAACCTGTAAAATAAACAAAAATAAAAGTGAGATAGTATCTTGTATTTGTTTGTTTGATCATTGGTTCATACATGCCTTCTCTTTTAGTTTGGAAGCAATTTTTTCTTGTCTGTCCTCTTCTTCTTTTTCTCTTAAATGTTTCTCGTGGAGCTTTGCTTCCACCTTGCGAAGATCCTGAAAAAGAGCAACAACATCAGAACATTTTCTTTTAAGATTTAAACAAAAAAAGACATCTAGTGGGAAAATAAGCTTTGACAGTATTGACCAACATATTTAGTTTTCTGACGTCACTGACATTTTTAGACTTCGTACCCTTTCCTGAAATAGTTTAATGACCTTTGCAGCCTCTCTTCTTCTCTCCTCTGTTTCTTTCTGTTCCTCCTCTCTCCTTCTCCTCGCTTCTTCCTCCTCCACTTCTCTCCTCATTTTCAGCTGCTCTACTACGGCTAGTTTCACCTCCATCTGCCGACGACAATTCTCCTAGTTAAAAAAAAGAATGTTAATAGACACATAACAACATGATGAAAGCAGTGACATAAATCTTTTTTTTCCATTTGTAGTACTTGATGACAAACGGTTGCAAATACTAAAAAAAGTACCTTCTCTAGTTTTCTTCTTTGAATCTCCTTCGCAACTCTTTGTTCCTCTTCTTGTTCCTCTTTCCTCTTCTTCTCCTCTCTCCACTTCTCCAGTTGCCGTGCTACTTCTCTCCTTTCCTCTTTAGACCTAAAACAGGATTCAGAATACACAAACAAAGAAGTACTTTAAAAACACAAATGTTACTGTTTCCCACATAATTTCACCCAGAAGTACCTATGCATCTCAGCCAGGATCCTCGCCTCCTCGTCGGCTCTTTGTGTTTTCTCAGTTTCCTCCTGGTTGTGTTTCCTCGTTTGATTTTCTCGTTGTTTACTAGCTTTCCAAAGCTGAATGGCCTGAACACATTTAACAAAATTTAATACATAAGACTACACTAGATCTTTGGCTTTGGGTGAAAGCAAGCTGAATTTCTGCCCTTCAAAATAAAAGAGTAAATGTCATTTTTAACATCAGATTTTGTTATTGTTGCCACGATAAGGAGGGTCGCTTACAAAAACGAGCTTTGTTTCATTTTTTTTATAAATGTTTGTACATAAAAATATGCATAAAAACAGTTGAAATGTTGGTAATTCAGGTTTCACTGTTTCCTGTGCTTGCACATTCTGCGTTCCTCACTTTTTTCTTTTGATCCTGAAGCGAGAGCAGCTCTAGGTGCCAGCCCTCATGCTGTTTTATCTCCTCCGCTGTTTTGTCTGGTAGGTGCAGTTTGGCCTCGTTCCTGTAGGACGTTTGTCCACCGTGCTTCGTCCAGATCTGTAAACCCAATGACAAACTTTGACCTAATTGGCTCTCATTTCAAAGTAAATACAGTGAGTAATGCTTTCAAAAAATAAACAAAATGACGAGCAGCTGCTGCGCAAACGGAGACAGTTTCTAGCAGAGAATGACAGTATACCCAACTCTTAAAAAGACTTGGTGGTCACATTGATCCCATCCTCCATTAGGACCTCCTGTCTTCTGCAGGAAATCCTCTGGTGCTCTGACCTCAGCTGGGAGGTCTCTGTTGTGGAGTTTAATCTGCGGGAACAAAATGAGGGAAAACATCTGCCGCTTTATCCTGTTATCACCAATAAATAAACATGTGAAAAACAGACTGAAGCAAACTGAAGACAGACAAACCTTAGTATGGGAGGCTGTGTGTATCTTAGGATTTGACTTTAAAGGAAGACTCCAGTTTTCAATTTTCTTTTCATAAGCAGAGATCTCCAGTCGGACTATCATCTCCTCTTTCAAATACTCCTCAAAACTGACAACAAAATAAATAAATAAGGTCAAGACAGAATAGATGTATTGTATACAATGTTATAATCAGCACATTTGCTGTATTAAAAATTATACAATTTCTTTTAACTTCATTTTTTTATACAAAAACGTAAAAACTAGCTAAATAAATCATGTTTTATTGTCAAATATTTTTAATAAAACATTTTCCAAAACAGTGTGTAGTTTTATTACCATGAACGCTGCTCCTCCTTTAAAGAATTTATTGAGGTTTCCAAATCTGACATGATGTCTTTAAGCCTTTCAATCACTAAAGGTTAAAGTGAAAATATGATCAACAAACTGTCTTAAAACACACAATTCAGTCAATAGTTATTATAGAGAGTGGTATTTATTATAAAACTAGTTTAGATAAATCTCTGAATATGTGACTGAATCTAATATAGTAGTTTTTCTATGTTTTAGGCTTTTTTATTATTATTTTTTTTTTAAGAAAATCCAAACTTACACTCTGGAGTTGGCTTCACATCAGTTAGATGACTCTGGAATTTTCGCACATCGTTCTGAATTTTCATGAGCTGCTTTTGAAGACCCGCCCCTGAAAAAAGAAGCTCATGAACAGAGTTGCTGGTTTCTAAAGTGTTTAGATGCCTCCAATGTGAAGTGCTTCTTCATCTGGTGTAAATGAAAAATATGAGAGTACAGGTATTTATGCTTACGTTCAGCATTTCTCTCTTTCTCCAGTCTGTTCTCGTACTCCTCAAGGTCTCCACACACATCTGTCCAGCCATACTTTTTGCACTTCAGTGTCCTCTCGTTCCCCAACTTTTCAATCCTAGGAAAAATGTAGACTGAATTGGTTATTTTGTGATTAAAGACCCACTCCCATAAAAATTGTGTTCTTGGTGTTTTTAATATATTTTTTTCATAATAGAGGACATAATAAAGAAAGGTGTATTGCTGAGCATTTCTTTAATCAAATCATTGTGAATCAGGAACAGACGAAAGCTTGCAATGTAGAATGTACAACGGAAACCACAGCCCCCTGCTCTGCTTCATTTTGATGCATCCACTTGTAGAAAAATAGATGCATGCATATCTTCCTTCTCCTCTTTCAAGTTGGTATCTGGCTCAAAACTTTTCGGCTGAAAAACTAAAATATTGTTTACCATTTTTGTTGCACCTGTAATGTTAGGTTGGGGCTGTAAGCTAACGAGAGAGCACGTAAACAGATGGATGATGGGAAAGGAGTGGGTTTGCTCGGCATCAAAAGTCCCACCTACAACTCAGAGGCAATATAACTCCTGCTGCTCTGCAGAAACTATGACCTCGAAAAGTTTTTTTTTTTTTTTT
>NC_050520.1:14713685-14724146 GCF_002922805.2 Oryzias melastigma
TAAAAACAGCATAATCATAATTAAAAAAAAACTACTGGGAGAGCTTTTAGAAGTTGGTCAGAGAGGGAATTTAATACACTAAAGCAAAAGCAAGGATTTACATCATCTTACTTTCATAGAAAAATGTTTTGTGAAAACATTTAAGAGAGGACTGTAGGAAAAATGCATCAGCTCTAATTCAAATGACATTTAGGAACCAAATGTTATTATTTATTGCAAATGGAATGCCCCTTGAGGTTCAACATCTAACTTTTAATAAAAAAATTAAATAGCCTCACTCACAGTATCCTGTTCTTCTCAGCTTCTCGCAGAAAAAGCACGACTCTCTGTTTGCGCGCCTTGTCGTCACAATGTGCTGGGGAACATCCTTGCTGGATCCTGGGTTCTTCTCCCTCCTCCTGTGGAGATGAGTAAAGAGAAAAACAAGGTGCTAAAACATGTCCGATAATACAACACCCCAACCCTTTACACTTACAATAACAATTTTAGGGTAATCACTCATTATGCTCTACATCAATTTTCGGACAAAAGCAAACAATATATTTAGTTTCTTCAGCAGGAAGCAAAAATACAATTACAAAACCGGTGAAGAAATCCGCAACCAGCCGGTATATCATAGCTGATTTTTAGTTTTTAATAAATAAATTACTAAATAAAATAAAATAAAGGATCATTTAATCCCCGTTAAAGTTTGCAAATTGTCTCAACAATTAAATATATATCGTATAGTCCAAAAATAATAATTGCTGCATATTTATGAACATCAAATATATCAAAAATACACATTAAAAAGTCAGTATTTATCAAATAGGAAGAATTTACCGAGAAGAGTTCGTCGTCACAACCACAGGTTGCTAGGACGGCCATGTTCAAGTGAGTCTGCGCCAAAACAAACTTTATTTAAAAACCTATTGGTAACAAGATCAAGTACAAGTATCACCGACAGAGGGCGCCAAATCTCCTTTTACAGCATGAACTGGATTCCAGTGGAAGATTCCCTTCTAGAATGGAAAATACTCAGAAATATAACCCATGTAAGGAAGCTAATCCAATGCAGCTTTAATTTTTGTTTATTTTGTTTTCCTAGTATAGACATAATTTAATCAAACTGCACAAAAAACAATTGTCAAATGTCATAGTATTATTAAAAATAAAATAAATGCTTACTCAAAATAACTTCTCTTTTTAAAATCTTTTGAACAAAATATTGAAGTCTCATGACAGCTCTGAAAAGACTGCCATAGTTCTCTTGAATAGAAATGATCTTTATGAATTTCCAATGCTGTACTTCATGGCTTATTTGTCTTAAATAATCCACTCCTGAAATATTTATCATTTTTTTAATGTGCTGAAATGTTCTGCAGGCAATTATTTACTGTTCTCAATTGTGGCCATTATGAATGACACAATTTCATAATTATTTTAGTCTGTTTTCTGCACCTCAACTGCACAGTAAGAATGATCTCTCCACCGTTCAATTAGTTGCTCATGTGTTGCGTGGGGACCTTGGTTATTTCTGTAACAGATTTCTCACCATGGCCAATAGCTATAATTATTATGGGAGCTGTCGAAATGACAGTCACAGAGAAAATGGAGGAGAGAGAAAGACTGTAAGGTGTATAAATAGCAACCTGAATCCATTATTGAGCCCAGATATCAAGGATGGTCTCTTCCGTGGGCGCAGAGGCAGAGTTGACATCGCAACATAAATAGAAACTGCTCTCTTTAGGGAAGAGTGTCACAACTTCCTGTCTCATCTTCAGTGGAGAGACTCTTTCAGTGTGATGAAAGACAGTCAAATGCATTCAGGTGTCTGGTTTGATGAACTCAATAAGAACGTAAGTGCAGATGATATGCATGTATGCACACAACCTGCACAAAGCAAGAATGAATGAGGCAGACTGTGATACTGCTGACTCTACAAAAGTGCAAGCCAGACTGCCACTGCAAAAGGTTCAAATAAACCGCAGCTTGCATTGGTTTTGGAAGATCTATTTTTATTTAATAAAGATGGCACAAAAATAATGTGTAAAAATAAAAAATATATATTACTTCATGTTGCTTTTTACATAATGTACCACTATGAAAAAAAATGAAAAACAATTCACTGATCATATTAAAGAACTGGCTTTACACTGTAACCCCATCAACAATGGAGGTCATATTTCAGTTGAACGGAATACACTTTTATGGCACTTTTGCTTTTTGTAAAGGTGAAAGTAAAAGTTGATACACAAGCTAACCCTTTATAGCCATTATCAAATATGATACTTTTCTGAGATCCCTTATCTGATTAGCATTATGATCAAAACTTTGCCTAAAAGAAAACCTAACTTGGGTCATGTTTCCTGCCTTGTAATGAATTATCATTCCACTAGGGGCAGTAGAAGGACGTTTATTGCTCATTTCAAAATGGCTGCTTCCGTGGAACCTCAAAAACACTTTTGGCGGGAAAATTTCCATCCAACATTCAGAGTTTAATGGTGAAAATAGCTCATGTATTGGTATTCATTTTTTTAAATGACTACTTGGTGTATGAAAATAATGCAATATTTGATGATATTTAATGATGTATATTTAATTGTAATCTGAAATACGTGTAATATGAATAGCCTAATGTACGGCATTTGTGCACCAAATCCTTTTCAAATAATAAAAATAAATTGATAAAAAAAGATAGTGAACTCTTTATAAAAATATTTAGACTATGTTATATGTGTGTGTATCACATTTGAGACAGTGGGTAAAAAAGGTGCTTTATTTCTAAACACTTCACACATGTCAATATTTTTGTATCTTCAGCTAACATGTTGTGAGCAAAAACTTACCAAATCACCCAACCTATCACATTTGATACTATCTATATCTAATTAAAGGATATTGCAACATTTTAAGTGGATTTCATCCCATCTTATTTACATAAATTTGGATTTCCTGTCAATTGTTTGATGTAGTGGGCTTTACAGGGTAAAATACACATTTCTTGAGTCTGTAACCTTATAGCGAAGCATGTTCTTGATTTCCAGAAGGTAATTAAAGCAAAGGGGGATAAAAACACAGGAAGATGGAACTTTTGATAACTCTTTCAAAATTATAAAAAAAAGAACGGTTCCTGTGAACCGAGAGGTCAGTGTTGCAGTTAGCGATGGAGGAAACGCGACTATTTATGCCATCTGCCAGTGTGTTTATTTGTGCGTGTGAAACCAGTAGAAGTATGTGCTCTGAGTGTGTCCTCTCCCACCACAGTCAAGTGTGTTTACATGTGCACACCTTCTGCCCCACTGAGTCTTCAGGAGTCGTTGGCTAATTCTGGATAAACACTAACAGGGACATACATAGAGTGGGCCATGGTGCTTGTTCAGTCACTGGCGTTTGGGCAATCTGTTAGACACCACTTGAATCAGGCGGTCGTAAAGATTGTCCAACCTTTGGTTTTAGCAGCATTCTTCTTTTCAAAGTTCAGACGGTCAGTCGGGTCAAAGGTACACGTCTTTTTTGCCCCAGGGTTCCACACGGGCTAATGCTGCTGCACACAAATGCACATAGTTCGTTGACACCTGCTGTAATTGTATATGGTGCAATAAAGCAACACGATCTGGCAGCATCTTGCGCAACATGTTCAGCATGTCAGACTCCAACAGAACTGCTTGCCAGTGAGGACACATGAATGTGTGTTTGAGTGAGTGTGTTGGTTTATATTTGGAAACTAGGGATCCTGGTTAGGAGGTGGAGGGAAAGTGATCAGACTGAATGCTTTTCCAACTGCTCCTCATTTTTGTGCCTTCCATTTCTGCAGAGCTGACTTTTGTTTCGTCCAATAAAATGTGTTTTAAACCTGCAAATAAGTTGACTAATAAAGTAATTAATTTGCTCGTCGATTCCACGCGCGCCCAAATGTGACCTAGTTTACCTGCGGCCAGGCTTCAACTGAACTCCAACCAAATGACATGTGACAGAGCTGGCAACTTGAAAGACCCCTGGGAGAAGAAATGGTTCAGGTCCTGAACTCAACACCACCGGGAGACCAGAATTTCCACTTGATCAGCAGCTCAGTCAAAGACAAGACTAAAGTTGATGGCAGATAAACGACTGTTCTCTTTTTTATGAGGCAGTTTATAGCTAAGAAAAGCAGCGCCACAACAATGAACAAATGAAGAGTTCAAAAGTTGATTTAAAATACTCAATTATTGCTGAAGAATGCTAAATTTTGACACTTTGACCAGGTGGAAACAAATGCATTGTTGAACTGGTAGAACATCATACCATCAGCTGCTCCACGTCAAAAGAAAATTGACAAATTAGAGTTTAAAAGACCGGTCCAACCAGTAGTCATACTCACTGAACTCAAAAAACTGAAATTGTTGCTGAACCTTAAAAATAAATATTTTAGTTCCATCAAACAGAAGTATAGAAATGTTACTAGTTGATGATACAAACAATCTGAATTGTTAAAAATAAAATTATGTGGAAACATTGTAATCTAATTTAGTTTTAAAATATAATTGTTGCAAAAATAAAAACAAAAAAGGTTTTTGAAAAAGTTTTCAAAAATGCATTAAAAAATCCTGTTTTAAGATAAAAAAAAAGATGGGAATATGTTTTTGTCTTTTGATTTTAATAATATTTTCTATTGATCTGCACGTACAATGGTAGAGTATCAATAAAGGATTAGAAGTTAAGTTATATAAAAATGATGAATATAAAAAGTTAAGAGAAGCACAAGATCGGTGGGATTATATAAAATTGCGTCTTCAAACTTATTTTCAGACAATTAACTCTTTTTTAACAAACTTAATATTTAATGTGTCTTATATTGTATAGATAACATGTGTATTAATAAGTAATTATTTACACGAAAATATTCCTGAAGTCATATTTTCAAATCAATTTATGACTAATTATCCTAAGTTTGATATATCTATTGTACATATGGAAACATATTTGTGTTGTTTTTTTGTGTCTATTATTTGTTGTTTTTTCTGTTTTATTTTAGTTTTATTTTTGTTGTGACTGTTTGAAATTCCAAGAGCACAGAAGTTCAGATTTGTATCTGACTGTAAATCCCCGAGCTTCAAAAGAACTCCTTCCAGTATTTCCCTCCCTCATAGCCTCATCGTGGTTTGATTTAGTTTGCAACAGGATTTAAGTCAAGCATAACATTGTCAAGGCCTTTTCTGGTTTGTTCGGCGGCGTTCAAGGCTCCGCATGTGGAAGCAAAAAAAAAAATGTACCTGACGTCTGAACAATGTGGTCAAACCAGAACGATGAGTCAAGCTCAGAAGTTGCTTAGTCAGACAAAACTTTTGAAGGCGAGAGCTCCACAAACAGCTGGATACACTTCCACGACCTTATACTTTTGACAAAAGACTAGATTTAAGAAGCAGGTCTAAAGGTTCTTGGTTCAAATCCAGTATGGGTTATTTATATGTGGAGTTCACATGTTCACCCCTCACGTGTGTTTTTCCCTCCGTCTAAAATGTGTCATAGGTGATGAAGTGGTAACCCGCCCAGCCAGCATGTACTCTACCTTTACCCATACAGCTGGGATAGGCTCAAGCAACCCACATGACCTCTATGAGCAGAGGATGGATACAGATAAATGATGGATTGCTTTTAGTCAAACTTTTAAATTAACATATCTTTCTGTAAACTCACCATCTTTTTGGTTGGCTTTACTTCAACTGCTTCAAAGACGTTGATCATTGTTTTGATATCTTTGGTTAAATCGAATATTGTTTTTTTCAGTTCTTAACCCAATTACAGAAGAAGCTGGCTCTGCTCTTAAGCAACATGTCTTTACAACCCGAGTGTTCCTTAAAATCTATAAACGCCTATATTTATCTGTTCTATTACCACAGGCTGAATTAGGAAAGGCGATGCAACTCTTGATCAAATTTCCAATCATAAAAAAAAACCACAAAGTCCCTGCAAGTGGGTCACCCCTCCCTTCAGAGATCTGCGTGTGCTCCAGCTCTGACTAAAGTGATACTTCCCTCAAAGCATCTTTTACTATCATGGGATCCACAAAATCTGATCCCCAGCTGCCGAGCGGGCAGCGGAGTTTAAACGTAACAGTTTGCATTGGGCATTTTTGCCAAGAAGGACTGCTTCACTGGGAGTTTACTGAAGCTAAGCTGATGATAAAGTCACAGCAGTTAAAAGGGATGCAGCAGCATTTGGGAAAAAGATATTCTTTATTTAATGCTCCAGCTCTCTGCTGCACAGCTTAAGAGAGGAGAACATTTGTGTTTTTAGCATGTTTCTGAAGTATTTTCTTATTATGTAGGACATATATAAAGAAAATTAAGCTTAAAATTACATTTCTAAGAAATTATTTATTCAAACTTTTGTGAATTTGGAGCAGAAAAAATTAATTGCAGTTGGAAAAAGTTTACAGTTGTGATGTTAGAGCTACAATCAAAAGCCCTCTGATCTTCTGATGCATCCACCTGCAAACAAATACTGTAGATCCATGTACACCTTTGTTTTCCTCGTCTGAGTTGGATAGCTCCAAAATTGCTCGCCATTTTTGTTGCACTGCTAATGGTAGGTTATGAGGGGCTGTGACATAGCGGGAGAGAGTATAAACAGGATGGATGATGGGAAATGAGGGCAGGCTTCCTCTGCAGCAACACAAAAGGAAAATTTCTGATGAACCACTGGCGCTCTGCAGAAACTGTTTTCTCGAAAACAACAAGGGCTTTTAATTTAGCCAAACATTGCTTAATTATCATTAAAAGATCACGAGGGAAGCTTTTAAAAAAGCTCAAGAGAGGATTGTAATGGGACTTTAACTCATCAACACATGTTTAAAAGAAATACCGTGTTGCTGTTTCTTTTCTTTTCTTTCTTTCTTTTTTTTTTTTTTGAGGACATCACTACACAGCCAAAACATGTAAGCAGGACTGATAGCAACGGGATTGAGTCTTTCTGTCTGAAGGTAACAGAATATGAGCACGGACACCTCTGAGGCTCAATAATTAACACAACCCACTGTGTCCTGCTTATTCACTTCATAGAAACCGTGAAGTGCAAAAACACAAATGTGTGTTGATCAGATCAGATGATGCTTAAGAACATGATAAATAATTAAAATAGACAAAAGTACTATCATACTGCATGTTGCTTTCAGTTTTACTTGGAATGCTTTTTTTTTTTTTTTTTAGTAATTTGGCTAAAAAGGACAAAAATAGCACTTTTGCTGAATTCCTCTGTCATAAAAAGTTAGATGAAACATATGTTTGTTATTTTTAATGTTATGGCTAAAATACCAGCCTCTATGCCGGTCCAGCTAAGAATCAGGGACATCCCTTCCTGGACACCCAGCAGGTGGTGGAGCTTTAATCTAGTCATTAGTTTTTAGCTGCATATAGCTGTGGCTCTCACTATTTTTGAGTCACGACCCCCGCCGACTCACAAATATTAAGGGCCTTACATGTGGTTGCCTCATTCACAAAACCAGACACTTACACTCTGATATTAGTGGTCATAGTACTATGATAAGGGAAAACTTCTCGTTAAAGCAGTAAATCCAAATAGAACAAATTCTCTGGAGTTGTTTTTCTCAAGTTTAGATAAGCAGGAATTTATGACTCTGTGAGTTCAAAGGTTCTTTTGCTCAAAATCTCCAGTTTTCTAGATTAAAAATAACTTTTACAATAAAGAAATATTTAAACCAAACATAAATCAATGAATCAATTTTTTTAACTTTACAATTAAAAACAGAAACAAACAAATAAATCAATCAATAAAAGGAGAGAAACCCAACCCACCCTTTATCCAAGCAGAAGATGACCCCACAAACAATGAATACTCATAAAAGGAAATAAAAAAAAAAATCTATATTTGGAATATAAAATGTCTTCCTGCGTTCTAGTCTGATCATTTCTTTTTATTAAAAACCTTTGACTTGTTTCAAACAAATCAGTCAGAGAACTTCTGGAATGAAGTGTGAGCAGCAGGATTTGAAGTTTTGGATCTGGATCAGACTGATTTAGGCCACTGATCCCCTAAAAGACCATGCAACCATCATTTTAGTTCATCTATCCATGTATCTTTAGATTTTTATGTTAAATGCTCTTCCTGAGAAAAGCACAAGCAAGACTCTGCTTTGTTTGTTGTTTTTTTCTTTATTTTTAGTTAATTGTGATTTTTGCAGATTATTACATTTGACATTCATTGCATTCAGAGGGGCACTGCCCCCCCTGTGCCCATGCCAATATCCGGCCTTGGTCCAGATTAAAAACGAGGAGTTCAGATCATTTCAACACACTGAGTCAAAGACCAAAATATTTTCCTCCACTTTTGTTTTTACAGTATTTGTCTTGTTGAAACATTAACTGAAGGAAAGGGAGCAGTAGGTCACGCGGAGACCAGAGTTGTTTGGGGGGGGGTTGTTCCACAATGTGGCTAAGCTGGTGTGTTTTGGGAGTCTTTCTATTTGTGTGGGTTACAGAGAATTGTTTTTTGTTACAGAATTCATGAGTATTTCTGATTGAATTAAAACATTGTGAGAAAAAAAAGTTGAATTTCTGGGTGAGAATTTTCCTTTTGATTGATAAAAAAAGAACTGCTCTGTTGGAGTTGGCTCACTTCCCTGCAGCTTCTGACAGAACATTTTGGAAAATTGTGCAATCTGTGAGTTTCCAAATCGGTCGCAATCGGAAGAGTGACAGGGGGGTTATTGAGTAAACTGAGATTTTTATTTTTGTTCTTGGAAACAGCTTAAATTAGATGTCCAGTTGTTTTATGTGTAATGAAAACAAACATGAGAAATAGTCAGCAATCAGTTGTGCGGTTAAATAAAAAAAATAATAAAATAGCAAAAGCAAACTGAACAAATAGTCAAAATATTTACTTGACTAAAAAAATGCATGGATCAAACAAGATCTAATTGTTGGACATTCTCGAGTTAATTTGAGGTACAATGAAACGGTGAAAGGTGCAGAACACGAGCAGATGGAAAAAGGTTGTGGAATTTATAGATCCTCAGAAGAGCGTGAGGCGGCCTGATGAGTCAACGTGGCAGATGGTTTGGCACCGGCACCAAAAATGTGGGCAGAGTCAAACATCTGAACCAATCAAGAGGGATTTCACTTGAAAGCCAGAGAAATCAAAGCATTGTAATCCTGTGAAAGGATGACACGATTATCTTCCTTCTCGACTTCCTACTCAAAGAGAGAAATCAGGCCTGACAAACAAGCACTCTTTTTATGCTGGAAAACATTTAAAATAAAGGATGGAATTTTTTTATGAAGCATCAGGATTTGGCAGCAGTTAAAACGTGGATGGTTGCTTTGTCATGTTTATTCATTTGTGTGACAGATCTCGAATGTTCACATATGCAAATATGTACAGTAAAAAGCTACAAAACCTGTTTTATGTGAACTTTCCTGACAGCAGTTTCAAAAGATCTCACACATCAGCAGCAGATGTGATTCTGCAACATTTCTATTCCACTTTACGATGAATTTTTTTTAAAAAAAGAGAGAAAATTCCCTCTGTTTTACCCCCATTCTTTAATTTGTAAGCGGATTTGAATTGTAGACCTTTCCATAACTGATATTTATGAGTATTCTAATGAAAAGGCTAAAACAAAAATATATATTATTTCAAAATTAAATTTGAACTCTAATCTTCATATATTCCACAAATAAAATCTGTTTTCTTACAAATTGGGTGTAAAAATGATCAAATCAGGCTATTTTAAATAACAAATACATGTACTTGAGAGCATCATAAATATATGAGGTGCCAGTTATTGTCCAAAAAAAAGTTAGAGAAGAAAACTATAAAATCTAGTAATTTTTTAAATGTCTTTTCTGCTGTTCACAGCAGCAGGAACCAGTTCAGTGTTCCAGGTCAGCGTGCAGGCATTGCCTTACATCATTAATGTTTCAAAGACGGTAAAAAGCATCAACTGGACTTATTTTTTATTACTGAAGACCTTTTATCTCTTTACCAAGAGGCTTTCTCAGTGGTTGAAAAGCTGGTTTAGATGAAGCAGATGTTTTTAACCAATTTCTCTGGTGGTTTAGTCCAGGGGTCCCCAAACTTTTTCTGGTGAGGGCCACATATTTGTTTCTTCTCTGATGGGTGGCCGAGGTCGGGTTGTAGGCTAGCAGAAAAAGTGTAACAATCACAGCCTAAACATAAACATAAACATTTATGGATTTCCAGAAAACCACACATAGCCGAATTTTAAATAATTATTTTCTGTAATCTTAACAGAAAAAAGAACTCTAATATTTTAAAAATTAAACCAATAAATATTCTATGCACTTCCGTCATGGTTCAGACTGTAGACGGGGGGAATAAAAACTTACTTATGTGGGTCTTGATCGACCAGATAAGAAAAAATAAATAAAATCACGCATCTCTGATAATGTTTGGGGGCCGGGCCAGAAGTAGGTGGGCCGCTTCTGGCCCGAGGGGCTGTAAGTTTAGCCCACAACCAAAAAA
>NC_050520.1:14724194-14818676 GCF_002922805.2 Oryzias melastigma
AGCCACACCTACACTCTTTCACTCGGCAGGAAATTCTTGGCCTTGACTTTCTTTACAGTAACTTTCCCTTTTGTGCTCCCTTCTCCATCACAAACTTTCTCAACTCATTTGACGTCTCAGCATTTGGGTTTATTCCAAATTACCTTTTGACTGGGAGAAATGTTCGTCTTACCCAAGAACACAATTGGGTTGATCGGAGGATGTACAACCAAAAAGCGTTCGTCTCCCATTTATTTTCAGATCAATAAAACAAAACGGATTAAGAATAGGGACTGTAATCATCTGTCGCTTATTACATTCCAGAATCCTAAAATAATTCCTCAGGGGTCTAATAACATTGTGATACTCTCCACCACACATTATCTGGTTGCAAATCAGGATCTCTTTTTGTGCGTCTGTGTGGATTTGTTGTTATAGCCACTGATTATTGGGCCTCTATTTATAAGGGAGTTATTTTGACAGCTGACTCAAAGGAAAGTCTTGGTGCCACATCTGAAAACAGAACCCCCCCCTCATGATAACACATCCTGCTGCAAACACATATTTAACAGAGCCCTATAGTTCAGTCGGTGCATGTGAGAGAAAGTGGTTTGCAGAGCAGATCAGTGTCGTGTTCGGACCGGTGATCCCCGCGCTAAGACCCTGTCCGTCTATTTCAACGGCAGGCCCTCTGATGTCATTAGTCACGTTTTCCTAACGCCACTCTCTCATCCAAAACGAAGCAAAGTTAAAGTGCCTTTAAGTGCAAGAATAAAGTGCAGAACTCTGGTAAATATGTGCAGAATGATAACTGTAAACTAGTTGTAAATACCATGTAAAGAGACTATTTCAATACAGAAACAAAACTCATTTCTAAGAATTGGTGTTTGTGACTGAGTGCTGCATGGAGACAACCTGAGATATGAGACAAAAACGGTGTCTGATGACAGCGGTGAAGTCACCTGCAGGTATTCAGAGAGAGAAGAGCAGGTTTTATGTAGGGCAGCTTTCCATTTGGGCATTATTCTGGCCTAAATATAGACCGAACAGAAGTAGGCTGAAGTGACAGCACTTTGAGAAAAAAAGAAGATGTAACATGCTGGCTTTAACACTTGAAGGAGTTGACACACTTATTTAGTTTGGACAGTCATTGGCTGATTAAAAAAATATTTGTTTTTCTTTCTCAGCCACCTGAAAACATTTTTTTAAAGATTTGATTGATTTAAAAGCATATAATTACGGAAATGTAAAAAAAAAAAGGAGTGATGTTTGGTGTTGAGAGAGCTGGAGGTAACTGAAAATTTTCTCAAATTGACTATTAGGACATTTGGATCTTGACTGAATTATTTTTTTAATACTCCTTAAAGGGAAAATTTACAAATAAAGGCAAACCAAACACTGAAAGTACAGAATAAAAGATCAGTTTTAAAAATAATAATAATAATAATAATAAAAAATCTACACCACTTTAAACACATTTCTTCTAATCATAAATCATCAAAGAATAAAGGCAGGTCACAGATATTACGATAAAAAAATATTTGTGCTTTGAAGGCACAATCTTGATTTAGAAACAGTAAAAAAATTGGGAAAAAAATCTTGATTTGCTTAATTTCTGGAAAAATCAAGACTTTTAAGTAAAAGAAGTTCTAGCGTTTTGGTGCAAACTATTACCAAAACTATTTATTTAAAAACCTACTCAAATAAAAATATGTCATGGTGTTTTTAACATGTTTTTGTAGCAGTTTTCTCATGCTGAAGGATGGAGAAAATTAAGGATTTCTGAGTATTTCTTTATTCAAATTGTTATGAATCAGGAGCAGACAAAAAAAAAAGCAGTTTTAAAAAGCTTGTAGCTGTGACGTAGAAGCTACAATCTGCAATCCCTGCTCCGCTCCATTCCGATGCATCCACTTGCAGACAAATAGATCCATGAACGTCTTCGTTTTCCTCGTCTGAGCTTACATTCGACTCAAAACTGTATGGCTGGATAGCTCCAATATTGCTCACCATTTTTGTTGCACCGCTAATGTTAGCTTGGGGCTGTAAGCTAGCAGGAGAGTGTAAACAGGTAGCTCAAAAATGGGTGACAGGGTGTGGGGGCGGGCATTCTCTCCATCAACAAGCACAATTCAGAGGCAAATTTCTAATGAACAACTGCTGCTCTTTTTTTTGTCTAAAAACAGTATAATTATTTTAAAAATATTACTGGGAACGCTTTTAAAATGGATCAAAAGATGATCAAAGAGAGATCACATCATGTTTCCTCATCTTTATATCAGTTGTAGGGGAATTTTCTCCACTCTGCACATAGAAAGATCTCTAACTACGCTGGTTCTAATCACATTTGCAGGAGAATAAGACATAAATTGAGTGAATTTAGGTGTCAAATAGTGCTAACTCTTAAGAAAAGGACTTACCAAGCAAATATGAAATGTGCTCCTTCTGGGTTTTGGGGGTGTTGGGCATGCTGAGGCACAGCTGGGACTTCACGGGCAACCCTCTGACTCACTACACCTACACACTGCTGAGCTGAGGAGAGAATTTCTGCAGAATCCGGTTCTCATCACCCACAGTCTGCTCATCTGAGCTGCATCTCTCCGACACACCGCCTCACCTCTGATCGTTCCCTGATTACCATCAACATTATGTCGAGCACAAAGTTAACACAGTTTCCGCCAAAAGGATGCTTTAAAAGTGGGGCAGACTCACGCGGCAATTCACACTGCACCATGACAAGCTTCAACGTGTTCCAAGCACAGAAACCCAGAAACGCCTCCACCCAATTCTTTAGAATTACTGTCACACAGGCTTGAACAATTCCCTCCAGGAGAAAAAAATGGGTCAGCTTCACCCTCAGAGGAAGCAGCTTTAAAACCGGTTAGAAAGGTGGAGAAGAGCATCTGGTTTCATGTCAAAGATGATGAAACACATTGGCGTGGTTGTGATTATGTTAGGAGAACAGTTTAATGACATCTCCATGAGTGGCTCTGCCAGTAAACGGAGTGAACTTTAATCCTCGTCCCGTTTACACCTCTGCTTGTTTCTATTTCCTGCTGTCTCCTTCAAGTCCAGCTGGGATGAACTTCCTGTTAGGAAGGAAAAGTTGAATTTAGATGAAAACATGTTGTCTATTATCCTAATAAATGACCTACCCTACCAGGCTGTTTGGGGCACAAACTCAACTACAATTGATTCTGATTCAGATTCAACACCTGATTTAACTGATGACTAAAAAATCTGCAGGCTTTTCTCAAAGATTGTGAGTGATAACACTTGAGTGGGCTGGAACAATCTGGAAGTGACTGTTGGAGGAAGCAGGTGGGAAAATCCATACCAAGAGGAGGAGGATAATCTTTATCCTTTAAAAAAGATTTGCTTTCAACAGTTACAGACTAAAACTGTAATTATTCTACATTGCCTTCTGACACCGTTTGGAGTGCAGCTAATTATCAATGTTACTTTATTTTGAAAATCTTCAAAAATTCAAACATTTTCTAACTGATTTTGATTTTTAAGTGAAAAACTTATTTTCTGATACTTTTAAACATCAATATTTACAACAAAAAATCTATTTATTGGCTATTAAGCTTTTCATATTTGCTCAGCTTGCTTAAAAATATTTTATAAGACAGAAAAAATCATTTTGGAGTTGAAATTCAAATGTTTCTTGAAAGGATTTTCTCTTTTTCTTTGATCTTTTATCATCTAATTTATTTTGTTTATCTGGGGATGAACTCAACAAAAGCCTTTCTGGCTTCTTCCACCTCCCTGCACTGTTTAACGGTTATATATCATAAAACTATAGTCTATTCTTCATAATTTTCCATTTGTTTTTATATCATGATGTTATGTACGCTAAATAAATAATACAATTACTACATTTATTAATAGGGATGGGTGATATATCAGTGCCAGTATCGGCCGATAATTGCACATTTGAATTTATCTGTATCGGATTAATACTAAAAATTAAAAATCAACCAATATTGTTCTGACTTCCTTCAGATACATGTTATTTTTGACAGATACTTGTTCTAATTACATCCTTTGTACTAGGAAGCCTGTGTATAGTCAAAGTAATTATTCTGAGTATATGTTTTATTTGATAGGGATACATGTTCCCAATAGATCCCTGGCAATGAGAGTTACATCTAATAGTCAGTAAATGGTCTGAATATTATCAGAAATATATTCTAAGTTTTAAATTTATACATCTATAAGAGGCCTTGCTTTATGTTAAAAATGTCAGAAATGTTTAAGTTTAATGCGATTGTACAGTAAAAAAAAAGTTGTGCATTCCATCTAGAGCAACAATAAGGAAATCTAAACTATTCCATAAACTTAAATATCGGTTTCGCCAAATATAAGCTATTGGCCACAGTTGCAATATATCTGTTAGCTGGAAAAATGATATCGGCTCATCCCCATTTATTTATATAATGATATCCAAGTTCAAAAACCTATTGAAGTTTTCTGAGAACCCCAAAAATGAAGGACAACACTTGGACAAAACTCATGTGCAACATGGGTTTATTGTCAACTAGTAGTTAAGACATGAATTTAATTAATGCCATATCAAATGTCAAAGTCCGCTGTTGTAAAGTGCAGATTTCAAATCAGGTTGCCCTGGGTGTTCTTGTACATTTTGTAGGTCTGTGTTTTTTTCTTTTCTTTAAAATTATTTCAACTGCAATATGAAATCTAGCAAATTATGAAAAGCCCTTTCATCAACCCACACGTCTGAAGTTTATGTGCAAACAAGGTCATTCACAGAGCTTCCTTCTGAGCGCTCGGCCCCGCCCACCCACGCCCTACTTGCTTGAAGAAACCACAGAGAGCTTTGCTAGAAGTCGTCACCAAAGCGCATCTGATGCGATTATTTGGTTGGTACGCTGCTGCACATGCACAGTGGGCAAAGATTGGCAAGCCACCTCAGAGTTTGTCTTCGATGATTTAAGAAAAGAGAAAAAAAAAAAAAGATGGCATTCAACGGTCAGCCACACGTGAACATCGAGGTCACTTCTGTGTACGAGCCTGCTCTCTTGCAGTGGCTGCGGTTTCCAGTGGCGTTCGTGTGCAACGTGGAATCTCCATGAGCACCACTTCTCTTAAAAAAAAAAACAAACAAAAAACTTTTTCCTCAATCTGTGTCAGCTCATTCAAAAAAACAAGAAAAAAAAAAAAAAAAGCATGGACCGCACATCACTCGCTCGCACAAATACAGTCATTCCAACGCATTCGCTCCTCCTACGACGATCAGCACAATGGTTTAGCAACCCCACCCTCTTAAGTTGAAGCAGGTGGATACTGAAATACACCGCACCAATGAGGTAAACACAAAAACCGTATTGCACAGACGATGCCGGCTCAGAATACAAGTCTTTTTCCAACAGCCCAGCCTGTGCATAGGAAGGATAAAGCACTTATGGTGTTCATTCACACGCACACTCCAAACCCCATCCGATAAAGCTTTGAACACAAATATGGAAAATGAGTGTAGAATTCACCCCCCAGGGCCCGAGATCCTGATCTGTATGACCTACGAGATAGTAAGATGGTGACTGAGGATGACTGTTGGCAACAGTGGTGAGACAAGCAAAGAAAAAGAAAAAAAAACCTGAAGCCCCAGCACACATGCCTCCAGGCTGCTTTGAGAGGTGAAGCAGACGATGTTGAAACCAGGTTGGAGCCAGCATGGAGAAAAATCTCTCAAGTGTCATTTAATAAATAGCATAGTGATATTTGCAAAAAGAAAAATTAGTCGAAAAAAAAAAAAAAAAAAATCTATGAAACCCTCTGCTCAGTTCAACCAGACACAGACTCGTCCATGTTGCAACAAGCTCCTAATAAATTCCCACAAATTTAGCCACAACCAATGAAACCTGCAGCTTTTTCAATGTAAAAGTTGATTCATTCAACCTAATCTTTTTTTTTAATCCATCGCAGTTAAATGAGGAAATCTCATGCACACAATTCAAGTGAACACCCTCCAAACAGAGATAACTGTCATTCAGCCGCTTAACCCCCCTCCCGAGGGGCTTCGGTTCCTCCATGGGTTCGGTCCACTGGAAGCAGTCGCACTAGCCACGCCCTCTTCATCGTCGATTCAGCCCAACCGCCTCCTTCACAATCATTATCTGTGGAGCAAAATGAAGGCCTCTAGCTTCTCGGGAATGTTTCCTTGGTAAGCAAGGCTGTGCTTGACGATAGCCCTGGCAGCTAGGCACTGCAGCGTGGTGTGGTTAATGGGCTGGATGACATTCCTGGCCAGCTCCTTCTCATCCAGGAGATCGCAGGCTGTTTGTTGGAAGGCGTTGGTGCTGTCAAAGTGAGTCCCGCTGGAAATCAGCAAGTTCATAATGTCGGGGTGGCCGTTGGATGCAGCTATATGGAGGGGGCTGGGAAGACACAAACGAGGTAACATTATAACCTTAAACAGAATAAAGATTTAGGGGCTTTTGGTTGGTTTTAAATACTCACTCTGATGGAAATTGTGTTTTTAGTATTTTTAACATGCATCTTTCCTGATGAAATGAAGCTAAAATTACATTTGAATATTTCTTTATTCAAATTCTTGTGGATCAGATAAAAAAAAAAAATTGTTTGAAAAGATTGTAGTCATAGAAACTACAATGGGTGGGACACAAACTCCACTCTATTCTGATGCATCCACTTGCAAACAAATAGATCCAAAGTTTCTGACTATATTTATGAATTAAATTATTTTAATTTGTAAAAAATTTGCAAAGCCCCATTTATAGCGGTCAACAGCCAAAAAAAAGTTGATTTATGGTTTGGTTACCCTTTTTATAATTCAAGTTGATTTATTCTCGAATAATATTCCTGCCTTTTTATTATTCATAGCTAAGTTTTTAAAATCTTAAAATTTTGTTTTAGTGTGTTCAATAAATATTTATCCTGTTTTGGATTTCGGCCCCCTGTGTGATCGAGTTCGATACCCCTGGTGTAAACAGATGGGTGACGGGAAATGGGGCGGGGTTGCCCCACGCCAACTCAGAGGTGAATTTCTAATGAAGAAACTATGTCGACACAGAAACTAAACGACACAGTAATCATAATTTAAAAGACCACTGGGATCAAGCGTGATTTAATCTACAACGACAGTAGTTCAAACCGAACCTGTTGTCATCTTCGTCTCTACTGTTGACGTCTGCTCCGCACTCGAGGAGGATTGAAGCCACCGTGAGGGAGGGGAACTTGCAGACTGGATAGCGGCCCACGCAGGTGGTGTTGCGGTCGACTGCCAAGTGTAGAGGGCTGTAGCCGTTCTTGCCACATGGCTGAAGCTTCAAAAATCTGACAGATGGGGGAAAAGGTCAAACTTTCAGCCAAATAAGATTACAATGAGCTAAAAATAACCAGAATGACAACAAATCCATGCTTTAATAGTAAGTGGGATGTCAAAAATGTAAACATTTAGGTCTTTTGTGGGTTGATCATAAGACAGAAGGGTGCTTATTACCTATAGATGGTTTCCTTCTTGAAATGGTCCTGTTCTGCAGTACACGGCACCTTCTCTAAAAGACAAATAAGGTGCAGGATAATGGAGAGGGCCTTGCTGAGCTGAGCCGGGTCAGGAGGCATGGGTCCGCTTTGTTTGATCGCTCGCTCAATCTCCATCACACTCTTGGTTAATATTCCCATCAAGTCTTCAAAAGACACCGAGGTCCCCAGCAGCCCTTTGGCTCTGTCCTGCAGCATGAAGGAGAAGAGCTCCGCAAACGACAGCAGGCTGGACGCCGTCATGGGGCTGAGGGGGTCCAGGTTGCTCTGCTGCATTTCCAGCGCGTATTTCCACAGGTTGATGCAGCGCTCAAAGTTTCCCGAATCGGCGTAGACGGCTCCTCTATAACGGATGTAGTAGGACGTGTCTGGATGCTGCGGCCCGAGAATCCTCTCCCGAATAAGCAGGGCCTGCATCCGCATCTCATCCGGGTCGGAGATCAAACTGTCCAGCTCCTCTGCGTTTGTCACCTACAAGGTGGATTAAAAACATTTAACTTCTATTGCCCAGTTATTTAAAAACACATATTATGACAGATCCTTGATGTAGTTGGGTGAAAAACAGTAAATTGGGTCACCTCTCTGGCGTAGTCGTATGCCATGACCAACTGCTTGGGCTCCGGTTTGTGAACTATGCTGTTACTGTCTACGTATCTGAGGTCCATCGCCCTCTTCCAGTATTTCAAGGCTCCCAGCAGATCTCTTTTCTTGTCAACAAACGTAGCTCCTAAAAGCTCCAGGGCATCGATGCGCTTCGTGTGGCTCGTCTGCAAAAGACAAATCCTCGTTTTTTAACTCAGTTGGGACCTCACGCATGCTGATGCAGAGAAAAGCAGACCGACCTGCGGGAGTGTCGTCAGGTAGTCGACGATGTTAGTGTGGCCCGTTACACTGGCAGAAAGGATGGGCGTCATGCCATAGGCGTCCTGCTCCATGGTTGCACCGTACTGTAGCAACATTTGCATGATCTCGAGACTGCCCGACTCCGCACAGTCATGGAGCGCCGTGTTGCCTTAGAACAAACACATGAATGCTAAACATTAGAGAGGACAAAACCAGCACTAAAACTGAAAATGTTTAAGGAATGAGAGGACGGGGTTTTGGTAGTTTCAATTCTATCAATAGTCTTCAGGAATTTGCAAACTTTCTCTGCTAAAGAAAACTGTTTAAAAGACCCACTCCAAAGAAAATTGTGTTTTTAAGATGTTTTTTTCCTGATATATGCTAGGAAAATTAACTGTAAAATTGTGTGTCTGAGTATTTTCATATTTAAATCGCTGTGAATCAGGAGCAGACGAAAGATTCTGTGGGAAAAAGCTTGTAGCTGTGATGTAGCAGCTACAACGACAAGCCACAAGGCAAATAGACAAATAGATCCCTGTATGTCTTTATTTTCCTCTGAGCTGGCTCAAAACTGTACGCCTGGGTGGCTCTGATATTGCTCGCCATCTTGAGGGGCTGTAAGCTAGTAGCAAGAGAGCATGCTATTGAACAGATGATGAGAAGGAGGGAAAGGGCGGGCTTACTTTACACCAACGGTCCCACCCACAACTTAACGGTAAATTTCCAATGAATTACTGCTGCGCTGTAGAAACCACATCCTAGAAAACGACAGTTTGTTTTGAATTTGGCTAAAAACTGCATAATTATAATCAAAAGACCACTGGGAACGCTTTTAAAATAGATCAAAACACAATTGAAGCGGGTCAAATATTAGATTGGGTCACAAACTGTTTACTTGCAATGTGACAGAGCTAAAAGCACATGGTATAGAAAGCTACTTCTGACTAGGTAACCTGATAAACCCAAAGGTATTTCTGACTTCAGATATCACAGGAAAACATTATTCTCGGCTCTTCTTTCACAGTTGCTCTCATCAACTATTACCTAACATGTCAATAACCAGCACACAGCTCAGCTCTGACTAATTATGTAAGTGTGATTGAACTGGGACATCAGAATTATTAATGACTCCCTGCATTTCCAAACATACAAGTCATACTCAAAAGAAGGTGTGAACGCTGAAAGCAGGAAATGATGCAGCATCAAGCTGCTGGATCAAGCTGTCAAATTCTCTGAGTTTTTGACATTTGCAGAGAAATTAAGTCAACTTTACTTTTGCTGTCTTTGCTAAACAACTTCACAATAAACAACAGATTTAAGAGATGATGCTAGTATAGCTACAGTTAGTAATGCCACAAAAATAGGTGTAATAAATAGTCAATTTTACTATGGTGTTTATATATGGCCCAGTTTTTAAACATAAATCTTTAGAGACAGACAGCAATCTTTGTTTGATCTAATATAAAAGCGTTCCCACTAGCTTACAGCCCCTCACACCCCCAACCTAACATTACCGGAGCAGCAAAGATGGCGAGTGATATCGGAGCTATCCAGCTGTACAGTTTTTAACCAGATGCTAGGTCGGACGAGTTAAAAAAAACAAAGACGTATATGGATCTATTTGTCTGCAAGTGGATGCATCAGAATGAAGAGGAACAGGGAAACTGTGGTCCACCCAGTGTGTTTTCTGTCACAAATACCTTTTTTTAAACAGCATTTTATTGTTTGCTCCTGATTCGAAAAATTTGAATTAACAAATAGTCAGAAATACAATTTTAGTCATCATTTTCTTAATACATGTGCTCTTTCATCAGAAAATTGCTACAAGTACATGTTAAAACACCAAAAAACACAATTTTGGGTGTGACTCAGATTTTATAATAAAATATATACTGTACAGAAGTAATTCTTTGTAAAGATACACATAGAACTTAATTGACAACAGTTTTTTTTAGATTACAATGTTATCCAAGTTTGTATTTATTGCTAAAATGAGAGTTGCTTTAATCTCAATTTCTAAAAAAAAGTTTGAGGAGGCTAAACACACATTCACAAACAATAACATGACGTAGGTTCTGCTCCTGAAAGTGAAATTATGCCAGTTTTGCTGTTTTTTTTCTATCTGTGATTCAGTTAATAAATGTGGGGATTTCAATGCCATCAATTCTTCACTGCCTATTTATATTTGTACTATTGTTCTCTGAAGGACTTTCAAAGAAAAGAGGAAGCAAAGCAGGAACTGAAGGTGACTGAACTGCATCCTATAAAACCATCTATTTGAATTTATATCTATGTCAACAGAAATGTGTCTGCAATTTGAACAGAGTTACTTTCTACTGAATTGAGTTTTAAAGTGTGTTGGTTAGATTATTTTTAGACAAGATGAGAAATCTTTAGGATAAAAAAAATATATGTTAAATGCAACAAGGATGTTTTTTGTGTTTAGAAAGGCATGTCAAATTTAAAGAATCAATATTT
Source organism: Oryzias melastigma (assembly GCF_002922805.2). Classification (NCBI taxonomy): domain Eukaryota; kingdom Metazoa; phylum Chordata; class Actinopteri; order Beloniformes; family Adrianichthyidae; genus Oryzias; species Oryzias melastigma. The sequence goes on from NC_050520.1 coordinate 14,735,022, forward strand.
TGACTATAGATATATGCCTACTTGTATCCCAAGATAGATTAAAATAAATATGCCTGTTCACAAAAAAAAAAATATATATATATATATATAATTAAATTACACGGCAGAAATATTAAAATTGATTATAAATTGTCAAGTTTACTTCATGGGTTAGTGGTAAACAAACGAATATAAAGGATTATGTTTGAGGAAATTTCATACATTTTGTCATTGTATAGAATAAAGTCCCGAATAGTACAAGTTGGTAGAAGGAAAAACCTCAAATTAACTAAAATAAGATAAAGTTTGTCATTTTAATAAACATTTTTGGACTTTGAAATGTCTCCTTTATACAGGACATTTATAAACCTAAATATCTCCCAACCACTGCATCCTACTGTTAAATCGCTCTGAGATCTAAAGAGGACATTTGGGACTTTTCAATTATGCCAAATGTGAACTGTTGGACTTCTGGGAATTGTGGTTTTTGGTGGATTTGAATTTGGTTTGACTAATCATTTTTTCCTACAGTGGTTCAGGGGGATTTAAATTTGCTTAGCCACATATAACATACTCTAATATAGTTCAAAGTGCCAAGTATAGTTCTCATGTTGTGAAAAAAAGTTTTAAAAATCTTTCATTTTTTTAAACTGATTCTTTTCCACCACTCTCTTAAAAACTGTATATTTAATCTGTATAAAGAGCATTTGTTGTGTTTGGCTTTAGAATGTTCCAATCTATCCACTGAATTCATTTTTTTAGACAGTTTTTCGGTCTGGATTGTCCAACCTGCCTCCACAGGACCAGTTTTCCCTTTCTTACTCAAAATGGTTTTATCTTTAATTCCATAGGACAGCTATAAATAACGCAACTTTCAAATACAAAAATACATTCTTTGTGGAGCTCTATATCTACAACCATCCACGTTTGTTTTATTTATTTTTTTAACCAACACAAAATATGATCAAGGACATACTTTGTAAGTTAATAAGTCATGTGGACAAAGCTGAAGATGGCGAATTTGTTTGAACCTCATAATCTCTGCAATATTATAGTTTATATAATTAGTTCATACCAAAAATGTACTATTAATGCCAAGAGGGATATATGAAAATGTAACAAAATTAGTTAAATAATTATAAAACTCAAATCCTTATGGAATTTATTGACATTTATGGTGTGTCAACTTGAGATCTCTGCCAAACCCTCAAATTTATTTCGTTTTCTAAATGACTAAGTAACATAAAATCTGACTTTAAATTGATTAACAACTTAAGATGTATGCCAATATTTATGTATTCACCTGAGAAGTCAGTTAACAGTTTTTGTATTGAAAGGTTAGAATTTGGTAGAGCTAAGTGGACAAAAAGACCAAAAATAAGCGTTTCAGTGCAGTTTGCCTTGGTTGGATTTTGTGCTAAAAGCTCACATGGCCCCATCTATCAACACTGAATTCTTTGTATTAAGAAGCCTTCCTAGTCTATGTTAAAAGTCACACTTTACTCCCTCTAGTCGGTTCATCTGTTCCGTAAAAAGTACTGGTTTTAAACCATAAATATGAGGAAACACCTTTCAATATCACTTACATGTGTAGGTTTACATGATAGCTTTATACTGAAAGCATAAACAATTTCCCCAAGTCAAAAATTGACATAAAATTTGAAAAGGTTGTTAAATTTATTAAAGACCTACTTCGATAAAACTGCGTTTTTAGTGTTTTAGATGTGAAATTTTTTTAAAAATTCAACTGGGCACTGTTTTAGGCTTGAGACATTTCACTTTTCAGAGAAGCCACTCAGATGAGAGATGAAACATCTTCAAGCCTAAAAGTGTGTCTAGTTAAATTTTTTAGAACTTTTATTTTAAGTTGCCACCTCACAAACGCATGAGTCAACACAGGAGACCCAACTTCAGTTTAGCCATCCACCACCACTAAAAAGACAAAAACATCACTTTAAGGACAGCGAGGTCCACATGTTCTCCAGGGAACATTGCTGGTTTAAGAGAGGCCATCTTTGTAAAAATAAAAATAATATCCCTCACTAAATAGAGGTGGTGGACTCGGACACAACCTTTTATCTATATACAGTCCTGTTTAGAATCACTACCTAAACATATTCAGCATGACAATTGGCATTGTTATCTGGAAGTGAAAGTCAGGACAAGTGATGGAACTCAGCAACACGGGGACAACTCTGTTATTAGGTAACATTGTAACTCCAGTTGGGAGGATACATATCAACACCGGTCGGACAGAACTGAAGAAGCCGCTCGGATGAGAGACCAAACGTCTTCAAGCCAGAAACTTGATTTTTTTGTAGAACTTTTTCATTTTATCATGAGCTGATTGACTGAGAATCTACACCAATGTGTTTTTAATATGTACTCATAGCAATTTTCACATGATGGAGGATGCGTATAAAGAAAATTAAGACTAAAATTAAATTTCTGAGTAATTTTGTCAAATAGTTGTGAGGGTTGTGAAGGACTGTAAGCTAGTAGAACAGATTGTAAACAAAGAGATCATGGGAAATAAGAGAAGGCTTACTTCTGCTACAACATAGAAGAACTCAAAGAAGACTTTATTGATGAACCCCTGCCACTCACTTACTGCACGCAGAAACTGTGTCCCACAAAACGACACATGTTTTTAGATTTTGATAAAAACTGCAAGATCATAATTGCTGGGAACGCTTTTAAAATAAATCAAAAGACGACTTGGAATACTCAAAGTTTAAGAAAACATGTCTATAACACCTGGCTGTAGATGTATCAGTGCTGTACTGGAAGATGGCCAGGGGGCATTCCGGCATTTATGAAGTAGATTTTCATGTGAAACCTTTTCAAGCTTCCTACTTGAGAGTTCAACTGTTTGCCAAAAGGTAATTTCCCCTTTAAAGTGTTTGTCCCATTACAATTCTGTTTAAAACAGAGGAAATAAATAGTGGTTTTCCAGGGAAAACGTGCCAAAAGGAAACAAAATATGATTTTGGTCGACACACCTAGAAAAACAAGTCAAGGGAAGCTGCTCTGAAATTTTCCATTATGAAACCAGAAGTTTATGTTAAGATGATGAGTCATTTGGATGTCACATGACAAAGTTGTTGCTAAACTTTAGTCTGTGAACATTCTGGTATTTATTTTACTAATTTTCATGTGAAAAAAAAGTACAAGTAAATGGTTGATCACTGACAGGATTAACTTTATACAATTCAATAAAGATCATAAACTTGGCTGACTCACCTTTAACACTTTTCCTATTGACATCTGCGCCTTTCTCCAGCAGGTACTGCGCTATGTCTTTGTGCCCCTTGTAGCAGGAAATCATGAGACACGTGTGGCCATGTCTGTTCGCCACCTCCAGGTCAGCGCTGTGCTCTACGAGGTATTTCACTATGTCCAGGTGGCCGTCAAAGCAGGCCGCCCTGAGAGGTGTGGAGTTAGTGAGGGTCGTGCTGTTCACCGAGGCTCCGTGACCCAGCAGAGACTGGACCACTTTCAGGTGACCCGCCGCCGAGGCAGCCCACAGGGGTGGCGCCCCCTCGATCGTCTCCCCGTCGAAGCTCACCGACCCGCCGACCTCCACGGGAGCGCTGCAGCACTCCAGCAGATACTCCACCAGCTCCAGGTGCCCGTAGCGGGCGGCCATGAGGAGCGGGGTAGCTCCGTTCGTCTTCTCGCCCATCAGCTTGATCACCTCGTGTCCATCTTTGTTCTCCAAGAGTTTCTGAAGCAAACGGAGCTTTCCATCCCGCACCGCGTTGAACACTGCCGTTTTTAAATCCATTTCAAACACGCCGGGCTTCACTGTTGAGCAAAAAGAAACCACGTTTGGGTAAATAAAGACTAAAAGTCAGTGAGGGTACATGGAGAGGGGAACCCCTTTGTTTACAACCACCATGACTTTTAAGCTAGCAGCACAAGAATTAGCCCGCGTTTAGCTGTGCAAAACTACATGGCTTTCAAATATTATCATTTCTGACATTATCAATATTTTGTTAAAAATGTCCAACTATTAAACCTTCTACTGAAATCATCGTTCGTCCAGTTTCTGTATCGAAAGCCAAACTAGCAATGTGGCTAGCCAACTTCCTTGATCAAATTGGCTAACAAACTAGCTAGGCTAAATAGAAACACTGTTCACCTTTTTATTGATCGCTCGTCAGACTCTTCTCTCCTGACACATCTTCTCCTTCAAGAAGCTCTTCTTCCTCAGTTCTGTTCCCTTCGCTTGTCATTGTTCCACAGCATAGCGTGGCTCCCGGGACGTTATTTATATTCGCTTTCCGAGGGCCGAGGTGTAGAAATCCACCCCCACCCGTAATGCTGTGTTGGGTTGCTAGCTTGGGAAAAAAAAACGAACGTTCGGGCATAAAAGAAGGGGGGATTCTCGGTACCCGAGATGGGTGTATTTACACACACGGCTCGAGACGAAACGAATTCCCCACCAGGCGAAAGAAATGTCGCAAACAGAAATGACAAGAAGCTCAGTCAAGGTAAATAAAAGCAGCTAGCCACCCACGGCTCGATAGGATCATCACGACTCCGTTTCTGTCAAATCACCAACCCCACGCAATCTTTTTCTTTTTTTTTTTCTTGGGACAGGGAATGATTGACACGTCCGTCGGCCAATCAGAAATCGGCTAGCAATTTAGCCAAATAAGTAAGCTTTTAAATGGCTCTTTCACGAAAACCACCACAGAATACAACTAATATAATTTAAATCACATGTAGCTACATATTTAAACATTTTATTCAAACCTGTTTAAACATACTGCTCACTGTTGTGTCTTTAGAGTTAATGATTAAGAGCTTTGCTTATATCGCCCCCTACAGGTTGCAACATGAATTACTGGTGAGTGGAGAAAAACAATCAAGTGATCAATTATTAATGACATTTAACATTTAAACACAAAGTTTATTCAACCACCCCCCCCAAAAAACAAGTTCCAAAAATGCCTTAAAGCTGTTCACAAATGACAATTCAGTGTGAAAATCTATATGAAACCAGCATAACATAAAACCCCAAAGAAAATAAAAAACACTTTACAAGCCCAAAAAACCAAAATATACTGTAGGAAAGATTGCAATGCATTTTTTAATCAACCCAATACAGCTTTTGTGAAACCTTACAAGGTAGAGGAGTTGGTCTTCATCAATAAATACATGTAAAATGAATTTAAATGCTGATTCAATCTTAGATGGATTAATTCAAAATGAACAGTTAAATGTAAAATTTATAACTATTTACATTTAGTCCATTGTTTGCAAATCATGAGTATGAATTATATTACTAGTTGCTGGTCCAGTAATGTGGGCTGCAGGACCACATAACTCTCCATTGTTCTTTCTAAATGAAAACTCCATATATTTATTTTTCTTCACAGGAAAAATAAGACACCCTAAGCAGAAAAAACCCATAAAATTGTTTCCTAAATATTCTACACAGCCATCAAATGAATCAATTGAATTGTATAACTAAATGGGTATGGTTATCCAAGCCAGTTCATCATCAGAAACAAATTTACAATGGAGATGTATAAAACCAAAACAAACAGCGTTGAATTGTGGGATAAATAAGCTGTAACACTTTAAAACAAAGACGTCAGACTGCAAATATTGCATCAGCACAACACAAAAATAAAAGCTGGTGCATTCAAACAGTTAGCTCTAGCACTTTAACAAAATTTTAGTGTGCACACAAAATATCAAATTAATACACCACCCACATTTGTTTTAAATCTGTAAATAAATTCCTTATGGAAATATATTTATTTTCATTAGTTCAACATAAATTAGACAACATTGAACTGCAAATGCATTAAGTGGCTTTTATTTTTATTAAATAATTTTGTTATTCAAGTTGCACCGCCTGCCTTAAGTTCTTAGCAAGCAGCTAACTCACACAGAACTTTCATGCATTTTAAAGGTTTTCCATCACTCCACACAACTCTAAACTATTCCAATTGAGTTTAGTTAAGTTTATTAAAGAAAAAAAATTGGAGGAGAAGCCCTCTATAATGTAAGAGCAGCTTCACACACACTGGGATCTGACTATACAGAAAAATAATTATATATTTAAAAAAAAAAAACCTCAATCTACAACTTCTACCTTCCTCCTCTGCTTATTTTAGGTTTTGGTTGGATACGATGGGATTGTGGGAATGACAAAACAGACAAAAAAGAACACATTCAAACATGTTCAAACTGTTGCTTTAGCTATCTTACTTGTTTGAACTCTTAAATACAGACATGAGCAAAACAATGAACAATTAAGCTGTATTTTTCATTTTTACCTCCCAAAAATATTTAAAGTTTATTCATCCAGCTTAGTCTGCCTAAAGTTTGTAAGAACTGCAGTGCTCACTTAAGATTAATGTCAGATCTGATGACCTGGTAGAGTGATATGATCAAATTTTAAATCAGCACTGTCGCCTTTACCTACTCTAAACACACAACCCCCTGGAACAGATAAAAAGTGATAAGATTGTATCCTGTGGTTGAGAGGCCGTTATGATCCAACTCGAGTCATAGTGGTCTTCTTGTCAGAGAAGAAGCTTCTCAGCAGGACCACCTGGCTGATGCTGACCACCAGGAGGATTAAGGCTTCTCCGATAGACCAGAAAGCAACACGGGTGTTCAGATCTTCAGCGCGACTGCGTCCCTGGGCCTCACGGAGGCGGAAGTGCGTTTGATAATCGATGACTGACTTCAGGGCCTCATGGATGGACACGCAAGCAGATTCCATCTGGAAATTGTCAAGAGACTAGTGTTAAAATTGCAATTAGAACAATTCAGATCCTATATTTGTAAAATTGAAATGTGAGGCTGAAAGATTCTCGAAACATGAAAGTTACAGCAATATTTGACTAAATTGTTACCACCGGTATTATGGTTTCTCATTATTTGAACTAAAATTGTCAATATAGTAACAGATTTGTTCAAACAAAAAATGCAGTTGAGATCCTATGTAACAAAGGCAAATTGTAGAAATAATGACAAAAGACGGATAATGGAACTATTCCAAATGAAATATATTTTCATGTTAGCACATTCAATAATGAAAGCACAAATACATACAAGACTGACTGAAGCAGACTTGAATATTTTATGCCTGTCAAATGTTTGGGACATTTTGAAATTTTTACAGCCAATTTACTTTCTTCCTTTATGTTTTCTTGATTGTTTCATTTATACCAGTAAGGGCTTGTTGACAAAAAAAATGCACTATCATCTCATTCTTATGTCACAAAATTTATGAAAAATTGGCCCAAAATTTATAGAGCAGAAAAAAATAAGGAAATACACAAGAACAACACCTACCTGGGTAAGAGCAGTGACTCTGTTCTCATTGGGAAAGAGTGGAGGATCATCTCCAACCTGGAAATCGAAGTAAACCGTCTTGTGCGTGAAGGTGGAGAACTCGTTGCTGAAGCAGAACTTGTAGGTGCCGTTTTTGGCTGCGGTGAAGGTAAAACTGTCATACTGCTTTTTCATCTCTTTGTAAAGCGTCGTGCCATCTGGATCCTCCAAACGGCAGTCCACATCATAGTGACCACCAGTTACTACCTAGCAATGCAAAAGACAAAAGAAATGTATTCGATTAACAACTAAGAACTCGACATTTTAAACATTTTAGGGATCAGTTCAAACAATTATTAAACAAATAATGTAATTCTTAACTTAAGTATAAACTGTGAGCGGTGTTTAATGATTTAGTGAATATTGTACTGAATGTACAAGAACAAATTTGCAAATCTATTAGAAAAAAAGACAACATTTAAATTATGGGGGAAAAGTCACTATTTTACAAGAATAAACTAATAAAATGTAAAAGAGGAAGGAAAACACCATGCTTTTTAAAAAATGAATTGGTTGCATAAGCTTCCAACCACATTATGTTGCACTAAATCCATCAATGCACCCATTTACAGTGATACTATAAAGCTTTAGGTTATCATATAAGCCTATGTGCCGTGATGCTTTTGGACTTCTGCAAATATACGTTCACGGCATAAATGGTGCATTCACCGGAAATCCACTCATTGTTGGTGAACAATCTTCTGAAAAAGCCACGTTTCATGCAAACTTTTTCAATGTCCTTAAACTTACAATAAAAAATGTTGATTCACTAGAAGACTTAGCATTTCCTTATTTGTGAAACCAATGCTGAAGTAACCACTTAAGATGCGCTCTACGTACCCCATGATAGTGAGTTCTGTTGTTTTTTTCAATTTTCTTAGTAAATCTAGTAACTTATAACTATGAAAATTATAACTTTACAATCTTAAAATATTGACATTTAAACTAAAAATTCTAAGGGTTATTATAATAAAATATTGACTTCTCTCATAATTTTACAACTTTGTTCTTGAAAAGCTTTGACTTTGTTCTCAAATATTTATTTTATTTTTATGGTTACCCTCATACTCCATTTTCATTTTGCAAAAACATAAAGTATTAGGATCAGCAGAGATTCTTATTCCCCCAAGATTTCATTGTATTAATACTTAATTATGCATATTTCATTCATTCGAAGTAAAGAGGTGGAAGACACTCCTTAAAATGTTAAACACACATGCTGTAGACGGGACATACGTACCTGGAATTCCAGAGTGCACTTAGTGCCAACAATAATGTCCTCGTAGAAACACTGTTTGGCGTTGTCTGGCAGCTCAAAAGTTAGTTCTGAGCCCAACACCCATCCACAGAGAAGCTGGGCCCAAAGCACCTGCAACAGCACCCGCAGGGATCCGAACATCCTCAAACGCGAAGGCAGATCGCTTCAAATATAAACCTATAAAATAAAATAAAAAAAAATGCATCAACGGAACACAAATATAAAACAGCAGTGGAAAAAATGGACCAAAAGTAAACCAATAGCTTTCTTTTTAACCAGCGGCAAATTGTTAGCTAAAAGCTAACTAGCTTGCCATCTGGCATCTACCTTTGCGACAGTAAATAAGAAGAAATTTGTAACGTTTCACTATTATTATTATTCGTATACATTTCTAACGTGTAAAAAGTAGTAAAAAATATGTTCAATATAAACAAAACACTTCTTAAATCGTCATTTTGTTTAAGTTAGAACTACTACTCACCCCAACGTTCATAACCCGGATGCCACAGCGGCTAGGAAACGTATTTCAAACTTGACATGCTATTGGCTGTCAGAAAAAGAAGGTCCGCCTTCTCTGCTCTACCATTGGTCAAGAAAACACAAAAGGCGAAGAGAAAAAGCTTGTGAAATCACGTGGGCCACGTCTACAGAATCGATTTGCCAATGAATGATCTTCCAACGTGGCTGGCTTTTTTCCCCTCTCTTAACTTTATTAAATCACCAAAACTTTACAAAACAATTTGCCTTTATGTTTTAACTGTCTTTTTGTGTTTTAAAAACCGAATGTTTTACCTTTCGGTTTTTAATAAAAATAGTTGACACTTTGGCGAAATAAACTATATACCAACAGGGACATTCTTGACTTAAAAAAAAAAAAAGCAATTCCAAATTTTTTAAATAAGTATGAAATATTAAAACTGCAACATGTAATTTAATTTAAATATTTGTTGTTCTGTTACCCTGTTTTATTTATTTGTCCCATAGAATACAAGTAAGAAGAAGCATCTGGAACTGCAGCATTTAACAGACATTTCAAACAATGCTTCTCCCAGAATACAGTGAGTCCCTGGGTTAATTAAAGTCTAAATCCTATATAAATACTGGTCCGTTTAAAATTAAATGTATTTACACTCAATATAGCAGAAATTATTACCAAAAAAAAAAAGATATTTTAGCCACTAAAACATATTATACGTATATGTGGGCCTAGAGCTGATATATAATAATAAGAAGAATAAAAAAGCATAAATAATGCACAGAAAACATAATACAATAATTTTAAAAATAAAATTGGAAAAAAATAAATGAATAGTTAATCGTCCTAATTCTTAAAAAAATGAATACATGCAAAGAGTATGTCTTCTTACTAGCTGTGTGTTTTTTCATTGATTTTCCAGGAACTAAGAATACATTTCAGAATAGAAATAAACTTTTTGAATTTGAACATACCTACTGGATATTACTATCACGTTTTTAGATTTGTTTTACTGACTTATTACACTAATTGCTAAGAGAAAACTATACCATGAACTAATAATTGACAGCAACATACATAAATCTGACATAAAGGGTTGTTCACGTTGTTTTAAAACACATATGTTGGGTGAAATGTACATAAAAGATTACATTTTATAACAATTCATGTTAGTTTATTATGACGTCTTCCCATCAGCTGTGGTAAGTGCATCAGTGGAAATCTCGCGAGAAAAAGAGTACGAGATTACAGGGCAAGGAGGGCTGCATGGGGAGCTGAAGACAAAACAAAAGGCACACATTTAAACTGTCAGGCGCTGGTCGCTGTTTTTGTGTTTTCTTTTTTTATTCTTATTTTATCTTCGTAAGAATATTCACAATCAACGTGCTATATCGATTTCTGTTAAACTGTAGAGGGGTTTGCATCATGCCCAGTAGCACGTCTTTGTTGGATGCCGATGAGGGAGAGTCCGAGGTCCCACCGCCGCTGGTGCACGCTTTCGCCGGTATGGGCCTCGAGGATCACCGCGGCACCCAAAGCCAGACCCAGGAACAGACAGACGAAAGCCTATCTTTTCAGCACCACCCTCACTCCCAGGTTTCCCATTTTCGACTCCTCGGCACGGTTCTGGACTTGAAACCACTGTCGGCGCATCTACCGCCCTCGGGAGATGAAGTGAACAAAACAGCTGAAGACGAAGAACCCGAAGTTGTTGCGGCCGACTCCCTGGACTGCACCGGTAGCTCGTTGCTACTGCAGGCCCACCGCCACCAGCATCTCCCAGCGGGGCCAAGTAACTCAGTAATGCCGCCCGGAATGGAACCGTCGCACATAGAAACCGTGTTGTTGTACAATGGAGACGAGCGGGATGACACTGGGGTTGGCGGTAGCGCCCTGCCTTCAGCTAACAGCATGGCGATGCTACCGGCTGGCATGTACGGGGAACCGGGCTTCGAGGCCGAGCCTTCGCTCCTGTCCCGGCGAAAAAGCGTCAATACCACAGAGTGTGTGGCCGTACCGAGTTCCGAGCACGTCGCCGAGATTGTGGGCAGGCAGGGTGAGTTTGCTCTTTGTTTTGTTAGCTACTTTTAAGTTCATTGTGACCGAACTCCACGAGGCAGTAGCTGTAAAAGGGGAGATGTTTGCTAAGCGATGAAATCCAAAAGGGTAACATATCCAAGGGGGAAAAAAGTTTAACTCTCTATAAATAAAAATACTGAGCTACAACCGTCGATGTTAGCCTAAAGCTATTAGCTTAGCATCTCAAACTGGGTCAACACCACCCAGACTTTTAGCTAGCCAAAAAAGTTCTCATCTTTCCATTTCAGTAGTTTTGGCCACACTAACGCTCCATATAACTGATCGTTTGTCATTTAAAGTGATTTACTGTTACTTTTTAAACTAAACCCACTGTCTTTTCTTGTTTAAACCCGACTGGGCTTTGTCTCGGAACAGGGCATAAAGCAATGTTCTCCATTGCTTTGCCACATCAGCTGTAGGGTATAGTTTTTTTCCCTCTTCTGTCCTTAATAAGGACAATCTGAGGGGTTTTAGGGGGGTTTCTCGCTCTCCTTTGGTTTTAAAGAAATCATTAAATCAGAATTTTGACTTTACATATATGATTATTAGGGTGAGGACTTTTATATAGTCCTTTAAACTAGATGGGGGAGGTGCGCCCGTTGGTGTTGACAACAACAGGAAATGGCTCTGGTAATGATGCTGGACTCTCAACCACTGCTAAAAGTAATATTTAATTCATAAGATGAAGAACTCTTTAATGGTATGTTATATATTCGACATGGAGCACAGGGCGATGAAGAAAAAAAAATAATAGATGATTAAATGTTCTGGATGGCAAATTGAGATACGACAGACAGGAATGAAAATGATAACTGAATCATTCTGTTTTGGAAAGTTTTTATATCTTTGGTCAATGAAGCAATTATGGAGCTGAGTCCTGACACAAGCATGAACTATTAAAGAGAACTGTCTTAGCTGCATCTAGGAATATCAAGCAGTCAACACAGCAAAGACTAGTAAACTTTGTACATTTGATGTACCGAGGCCGAAAAGATTTTGATCACTGATCAATTTACATGAAAATAATGCAAATAAATGTCCTGAATTTTCTGCATTGCCATTATTTATGAGTTATAAATATTTAAGAAATGAATACTATTTTTGAATATTACTATTAATAAAATCAGTTTAAAAATAAATCAGTTTTTATTGATATTGTAGAACACCATTTGGATTTTACTGTAACGTTATAACAACCTAGTGCCATTACAATGGACAACACACAAGTGGTGGCAGCAAAAAAGGATCAAACCATCATTACAGTCCAATTTATGTCAGTCTTTTCAATTTGGCAGTCATGTGATACAATCAGTGTATTATATTGTTCCACTAATATTATTTTTATGTGGAAAAATAACAGTGAGGTGAACTTTATGACACTAACATGTGAATAGATTTACCATTAATTCTTATTTACTGGTTTGTACTCAACTATTTTACTCTTCATTAGTTTTTTGTATTTATAAGTCACTCTGAATATTTTTGGCTGAAGATATCCTGGATCAATTTTAGATCAGTGAATCGGATCGACTTGTTCAAAATGAACCAGTATTTACTATATCTGCAAGTTATGATATGAATCAGAATCATTACTGGATTATTGGAAAACAGAAAGCTGTAGTGTGCAGTCATAGAAATGTCCTTTTAAAGATGAGGACTGTTTTTCATCTTTAGCTGGAGATCTAATATGAGTTACTCTTGTATAATCTTTTTAGCATTTGGATGCCTTTAGGGGTTTATTTTTTTTATTCTGTTTATGAAATGGAAACATTTGTTCATAAACTGCATTTGGGGTTCAAAAGAAGACAGTGACAATTTACTTAACCTAGTATAAAAACGTATCAAATCAAAATCTTTAACTTTTTTTGTGCTTATCTTGTTCCTTTACCCTTCAAATCCCTCTCCACCAACAATAGGCTGCAAGATCAAGGCACTCAGGGCCAAGACTAACACCTACATCAAAACTCCGGTGAGGGGCGAGCAGCCTGTCTTTGTCGTGACGGGTCGCAAAGAAGACGTGGCGATGGCGAAAAGAGAAATCCTGTCTGCAGCCGAACACTTCTCCCTCATCAGAGCCTCTCGAAACAAAACCGGTCCCCTGTCGTCTGTGACTGCTTTAGGAACCCCCACTCTACCTGGCCAGACGACTATTCAGGTCAGCAGGCATGCAATTATGAATCATGTTGTTATTTAGTGACCTTCTTCTGCTGCGAATTGCATTAGAGACTGTTGTTATGGCAACTAGTTGTCATAAAATGTAAAACTCACTCTAAAATAGGCTTTCAGGGAGTATTATTAAAACTGCACCCTTTTAACCCAACAGGTACGGGTGCCGTATCGCGTTGTTGGATTGGTTGTGGGTCCTAAAGGTGAGTTTTCAACACAGATTTGATGTCTAAAACGGACCTTTTGTGGTCCTCTGAGCATTTAATTTGTACCTGTTTTTATTTGTTACTTGTTTTTGGTCTTCAAAATGCAACAAAAATGTCACATTACTGTAGAGTGGTTTCTCTATCCTGAGTGATGATACATTGTAAGGCAATGACTATAAATTCTGCTCATTTTTTGTGGCAAATTGTTTTTTTTTTGTGTGTGTGTGTGTGTGTGTGAATGCACTCCAGGATTTTCTTGTGGCTCTACTTCTAAGTCAGCACTTCTTTTTCATTGGAGCTGCTTTGTGGTTTTAAAAATGGTTGGTACTGTAGACTAACATTCAGAGTTTGGTACTTTCCCAGGTGACTCACCGGTCAGAGCTGTAATTATTTTGCTGCTATTTTTTCCCTCTTAAAGCCAGCTTATGCCATTAGGAACAAATCAGCACAACACTGACAATTTATGCCTCTTTTTTTTCCACGATTTGGACTTGGACGTATTTAGAAGCTTTGTTTTTACCTTCTTCACTAGTCAATAGTTAATCAGAACTGATTGATTTTTATTAAAAAAAACGGACTGATGAAAATTGTGTTTTCGGTGTTTTTCACATGTTATTGTGGCATTTCTTTCATGATGCGGGACCTGTTTAAAAAATATTATGCTCAAATTTGCATTACTGAGCATTTCTTTATAGAAATTATGGTGAATCAGGAACAGATAAAAAGGGGGGGCTGTTGGCTATCGGGAGTGAGTCCAAACAAATGGATGATGGGAAGGGGGTGGACATGCTCCGTGTCAACAGTTCTGTTTACAACTCAAAGGTGAAACTCTGAACTACTAGTGCTACTGCTAGAAAACAAAGTTTTTTTTTAAAATTTTGGCTAAAAACGGCATAATCATAATTAAAAGACCTCTGAGAACGCTTTGACAATAGATCAAAAGAAGATCGGAGTGAAAATGTTTTTAGAATCAATTTGCTTTTCTGCTCTTTGTACCGATATTTAACTTGATATTTTTTCGTTTTGAAACAGGTGCAACCATCAAACGCATTCAGCAGCAGACCCACACCTACATCGTGACACCAAGTCGTGACAAAGAGCCGGTCTTCGAGGTCACGGGGATGCCGGAGAACGTGGACCGTGCGAGGGAGGAGATTGAGGCGCACATTGCCCTCCGCACTGGAACCTGCGGGGGCATCGAGGCTCCGGGCGTGGACAACAGTGACTTCCAGTTCAACGGGACGGATGTCAGCTTTGAGTGCTCTTCGCTTTCTAGCGGCGGGAAGGATGGTTGGCTCCGCGCAGGCCCGTCGTCGCCAGGCGGCAGAAGCTTGTTGCCCGTAAGCATGAACGGCACCCAGCGAGTCAACAGCAATATCAGCAGTGGGGTCAGGATGTCTTCCACGTACCGCAACGACAGCTCCAGTTCTCTGGGCAGCGGCTCCAGCTCTGCTGATTCTTTCTACAGTTGTGGGAACGGCAACCGCTTGGCCGATTTCAGCCCGACCTTCTCCTTCAACGCCAACGCTAACAACAACAACAACAGTAATAGCAGCACAAGCTTCTGGTTCGGAGAGAGCATTCTCGGTATGGGGTCTGAGGAGCTGGTCAGCCTGGGGGGTGGAGGCTCGTCCTCAGGATTCGACCCACTAACCATTTCTACTGCCCACACCCTGCACTCTGCTGTGCAGCCTCACATCTGGAGCCCCTTTGTGGACAACCAGTCTCTTCAGGCCTTTGATACTCTCCAGTCTCAGGTGAGGAAAAACAGTCTTTAAGTAGAGCTGAAAAATTACTTTGAGTTCTCACACATGAACTCAATTTTCCAGACCAGCCAGCCCGGCACGCCCCGTCTTTCTCCAACCTTCTCTGGATCCGAAGCCTTGGAGCACCCCCAGGCCCAGCGTGTTCACCAAAGGCCTTTTGGATCAGCTGGGACCCTTGATGCCCAGAGGCTTCCTTCTTCTAGCTCAGCCTTCTCCTCCTCCAGTGAAAGCACCACGTCTTCATCCTCTCCTCCGGAATCCTCTTTTTGTCGACCGGGACTGGGATCAGCAGGAAGAGGACAGGAGATATGCATCCAGTGTATGGATAACCATGTGATCGCTGCCTTGGTTCCATGTGGCCATAACCTCTTCTGTCTAGATTGTGCCACTCAGATCTGCCAGGGCCCCGAGGCCGCCTGCCCCGTATGCTTGTCCCCAGCTACACAGGCCATCGAGCTCCGCAATATGTGATTCATTTTATACTTTTATTTTTTTTCTATATTTTGTCCAGTTACCTTAATAACTGATGGGGGATCAGTGTCCTCAATGTTTCTGCTTTGTGAGATGTGAAGGGGATTCACTTGAAATGATCCCAGATCAGCATGTAGGTTTAGTTAGCCAGCTTTGTCCAGGCTGGCATCGGTTTTGACGCGTGTGCAAAAGAACAGACTATAAGGAAAGGAAATTTGGGTCATGGGTTCGGGTCTTCAGCCCAGTCATGTGCCTGCTATTGTGAAGTTTTTCCTTGACTGATTGATTGATCAACTGGAAGGTTGGAGGCCTTTTGTGTAGCATTGGGAGGGTAGGGATACATTTAACCGCAAATATATATATATATTTTTTTTCACGTCGATTTATTAACATTTTAAGTGATTATTGCGTACATCGTTGAAAATGTCCCTTGAAACTTGATTGGTTTCTTCCTATATATAATTTTATTTTTTTAAACGTACATTAAAATATATTAGACTTTTAGGTCAGGGCTTTTTAAAAATAATTTTATTTTCTTTCCGACATCTCAATTGTTTTGTAGGTAAGAACAAAAGATGAGCTTTGCTTTGATAAATCCCATTTTCCAACGAAGAATTTGTTACAGCAACGACCTCAACAAAAGCAGCATCGTCCTATCAGGTTTATCGCTGGATGTGAATTTATTTCTTCAAAAGAATATAGTGTTTACATTTTCCAGATCACAAGTCAGACGTTCTAGAATTGGAATGAAAAGCATTCTAACTCTCCCAAGGAGATTTTTTTTTCTTTTCTTTGCAAAACGGTCATACTCCAACTTCTTTTTGCCTCAAACTTTATTTTTTATTTTCCTAAAAAGCGAGCCAGGATAGGGGTAACTATTTTTTTTCTTTCTCCCTAGAGAACCGGTACGTTATGCCACCTCAGTATCGCCGTATTGTTCTTTCACGAATGCGTAAAACTGTTTACGGTAAACTTGTGCCTGATTTCACTCAGTAAAACAAAGTGGTTCAGTGGAGCAAGGAGTTGCTCTGTCCTCAAAACTAACTTGTGGCCTTTTTTTTTTTTTAAAGCCTATAATTTACCAACAACACTACAAATCCAGACCAGAAAGGACACAAGCTGACAGATGCAAGTCATCATTTACTTTCAGATTTGATTGCATCTCAGCGGAACAAAAATAGCATGAGCATGCCTCTGTTTACTTTCCATTGAGCCTCTCTAATGTGTTGTTACTTTCAGCATCCAAACCCCCTAATTCTCCTCCTGAATATTTCTATTTAGTTTACATGGTTGTATGGGAAACGGTGTGCTGCTGTGCACATGCTGTACTGGTGTAACATTCCTCCTCTTTTGTCCTGCACCCTCGTAGAAGGTGGAGATCACTTGCGGAAACCTCACAAGGGAGCTAAGAGATCAGTTTTTTTTCTGATGCTGGAATGCTCCATCCTTTATTCCACTGGGGTGTAACATGAAGGCTTTGCTTCACTCCATTCTCTGACGTTTCGTCTGCCAGGCCCGTGAAAAAAAAAAAAGTCACTTTGGCATGCTAATTATTTAAGATCTTTGACTTTTAGACCCCTTTTGCACTGTTTCAGTGCAGCCTTCCCTGTTTTATCTGCTCTTGTTTTGTGCAGTGCAAAGCACAGCCCAACCTGTATCTTATCGCAATATATTGAACAGTTGGGGCAAGCACGTAGTATTTTTCTCTCATTTCCACTCCTATTCCGAAGGTTCCTCATCCTGGAAAATTCCAGACAAAGGTACAAGCTGGTGACACTTGCAGGATAGAACGAGTTCAGACTTTAGGGTTTGTTGTTGTTGTCGGGGGGGGGGCTTGTTGACTCTAGTATCCGGTCGTGGACACTACGTCAGGTCAATACTGTTGTCGTCTTTCCTCGTGCGGACATTGCACTGCAGTCCTTCTAGCATTCCAGCTGTAAGCAGTATTTGGGATTCATCTGGAGCTTTAAACCTCCAGTTGAAGCAACGTTTCTTAGATATTCTTTTGAGGAAGTGCAACAACCCCCCCCTCCCTTCTTCTCCATTTCCCTGGATCTTCTATCCGTCCCATCACTTTACCGCTCTCTTTCTCTCTGGGGGAATGCAATACACGATCTGCCCTCAAGGTTATTCACCAGAATATATTGACTTTTTTTTTTTTGTGTATGTATTATATGATATTACTGTTAATGACTGATGAATATACAGAACTTATTTTTTATTTTGTTACATTTCATATATACATAAATATATCTATATAAAAATGTTTACAATAAGATTTTCTTTTTTTATTTTCCGAGTGATTAAATGACGAGCTGGAAATCCAGAGACCTTGCAGGAGAGTGTTAGTGAAATCTGCTTGTAGTCTAGCCGATAGTCGACAGTATTGATAATAGTATTGATAGCCGCCGTTAACCCTTGCTGAAAGTGGAATGTGCATCACGAGCATGTCTTCATAACTTGCCGCCATTGTAAAACATCACTGCAACTGTAAAAAGGCCAAGGATTCAAGCTGCCTGTCATGTCTGTACACAACCAAATTAAGAACGGTATACTATTCAAATGTATCTTAAGAGTATCTATATATAAATTCTTATATTGTTGAAAGCTGTACCAACAGTTCAAAGTATTTGCTAACTTTACTACACTTTTGTTATGTTCTATGTGTAGGAGGAGTCTTAAGGCATAAATTCTTCAAATTAAGTCGGGAGTTTAAAAGCAGACTATATTTTGTAACGGCCTTTTAAGTTATTGCGGCCAAAGCACTGATATTCTATATATATTTGCTGTAAAGAGAATTTTAAGAGTTTTATTTTTCTGATATTAAAATTACTTAATAAAGACAGTTTCATTTTAAAGCCATAAATGTGCGTTTTTGTGTGTTTTCTTGCCTGACAAAAATAAAGAACCCTTCTGCATGTGACGCCGGAGCACATGACGGTCCTGTGGGCTGCAGGTTTATCCTAATTACTGCAGTTAAGCCCGGCGTAAGGAAGAGCGGAGCGGTGAGTAACAGAAGGGGCAGCCTTCTGAGATTTGATAATGTTGGTTACACAAACATTAAGCGCCTTTGAACCTCGCTGCTTTTAATCCACGCTTTTAAGCTCCAACAGCAACAAGATTAAAATACTGGATTTAAACCCTCACCTGCTCAGGTCTAAAACGAGAGCGATAACCTCATCACCGTAAGAGGTTTACACTCTTGTTTTCCTGATAAAACTTCTCATATTTCATGTTATGTATTTGCTTGTTGGAAAACGATGTTAGGATAGTTTTATTATCTGATATTTTGACATAAAACTAGAAATTTAGCTGACTTTGATTAATAACATGCTGGTTTTTATGAGGGGCCGTACAAGACATTATAGAGATATATGAATGTGAATGGTTCAGAATAATGTCTTGTATGGCCCCTCATAGTTTTTAAAGCATCTTGATGATGTAAACTTCTCAATATCATCAAACTCCATGTTAACGCTGGTTTCCATAGATCGTTTACTCCTCCAGCTCTTTTTGTCTCAGTTCCAGGATTCCTGGGAAAGTCATTACCAACTCTACAGACTCATGTTTCCTTTTTTTCCAACAGGAACTGGGACTAATGCAATGTAGCGTTCAATAATTTCATCCCCAGAGGAAACCTCAAACATATTTTAGACATGAAGATGTCAAAAAATGTTTAGTTTTTTTACTTTTCTGAGCATAAATAAAATAATCCCATTATGTTCATATTAGGGATTTATGCTAATTTGTTGAGTCCCCTGCCCTTCAAATCTAAAAAATAGTGAAGCTTCTCTCTCTGCTGTTTAGCTGAAAGAATTTCATGAAAGATTAGAGACTGCACACTCATGTGACTTCATTTCAGGGCCCGATTTAACCACTTATCCAGCCGGCGTTGGTCTGGACCCACCGCCACGCTCTCCTCGATGCTTGTCGAAGCAAAAAGCCTCATTCTAATCAAATTAATTCTCTTGCCAGGCGAGCACAGAAAGCAGTCGGAGCTGCACTTAGGTTGTGTTCGAACATAAAGGCTTCCTGCCATAATGTAAACAGGAGTCAACTTTCACTTCAAATGTGCTCCTAAGAGTACATACAGTAAATACAAAAAAAAAACCCACACACATGAGAATATTAGGCCATTTTAATTATAGACTCTCACATAAGAAATACAGGTAAACTTCAATATGTGTGATCTATCATAGTAGTCAACATTTGGCTCCTACAATAACTGCAGTACAAAAACATCAGCTTAAAACAGTAAAGGTACTTTTTTTTTTTTAAGTTGAGACAAAATTAAGCTTCCATGACAGAAAAATCAACCATTTCCTGCTTTAAAACCTCTGTAACTGATACTTAACTTCACGTCATTAGTTGGACATCAAATTCACATCTGGTAAAACACATATACGTTTCTAAAATAAAGTCAAATACCAAACTATAAAAAAAAACCTAAAAACTGGTGTTTGTGTGATTTGAACCCTCAAAATTTAGATCAAAGTGATCTGACAAATCACGTACAGGATGGGATCATTTTGGAGGAGAAAACAGCCTGCCAGGACTTGTCAAAACCAATGAATTTATATTAAATTACATTTTTTTCTAAGAATAACACATTAAAAAAAAACATTATGTATGATGTGCCATCTATGTGCCTTAAATGTTGCTTAAAATTTTACTCTGTTGTAGTGCTGGTAAAGTATTCTCTTAATAAAAAAATAAAACAGGTTTTAAGGTTAAAAAAGGCAAACATGGACATGCTTTTAAATGACACAACATATTTACATGGATTTAAATGAAAAATGACATATTAGCAAATCCAAAAATAAGCATATATGACTGAAGTGATATTGTTAAACCAAAATAAAAAAAACAAAACATTTTTTTGTAATATTTCAACTGGGTATTGCATCAGCTATCTTTAAATCTTAAAAAATCCTACATTTAAACAAAGCTATTCACTCCTTTGTTCATGTCCCAGGATATCTTGTCATGGTTACAAACTCAAATCAGAAAAATTAGGTAAAGTGCTACAAATATACCAAAAAAAAATAGTAACGATAAATCAAAATTGAAGGGTGAGGTCCAAAATATTGTCAGTAAACTACATGACTTCTGTTTAGTAGTTCTATGTTGACAGCAAATTATCAAAATATGTGAGCTCAAACAGTCAGATGCTCAAGAGAAATTAATAACCTGTAACAAGATGATGATAATGTTTGTATATTAGGAGAAGTCTGTCACATTTATTTTTACTACTTTACAGTTTGCAAACACTTCACCTGTTTCTCCACATTTTCATCTTTGGCCTCATTTGTGTTGAACTAGAAACATTTACATTCACATCTTTTTGAGTGAGGAAATGTTACAATCACAGTGAAGTCTGTTAAGTGATATGTATTATCACACAGTATTTATGAACTCTTTAAAAAAAATTAAAAAACAGTAATTGGGCAGCTGTGATGCTTTAAATACTGTTACACTCCTCAATGAGGAGTTCAGTTCAACATAATTCACAGAAATAGAAAATAATCCAACAATAAAAAAAAACAACACTTTTTTCTTGCAGATATCCAAACTTGCACTTATTCTTATACTATTTCTAGAGGTGTGTGAGTGTTTATATATCAGCCGCCTGGGTGTCCTTAGTATATCAAAAGCTCACTTTGCTGCTTTCCTTTCCTGACTATTTGCTCTGGATAATTTCTGCATCTCCTGTTGGTGCAGGCTGTGTCATCCCTTCTCTGATGTGGAATACAGTTGTGATAAAATTCTTCCAAAATTTGGTATATCACTGCTGTAAGTCACATCAGAGGAGGGATGACGCAGGCGGCACAAATGATGGAGCGGAAATGATGTCACCATAACCTCGAATGTCAATCATTTTCCAAGTAGAAGATGGGCTCAAAGCTCCACCCCCCACCTAAACTTAAGGTCAACAGTGAAATCAAGAAGTCTGGATTTAAACTGTAAACTGTGGAGAGAAGGTGAAGGAGAAAAACAAAGGTTAAAAATAAAAAACAGTCCTGTTACAATTTTTTTGGTACATTTTTTTCATTCAAATTTCAATATTTCTTTCAAGTTTGGAAAAATACTATTAACACATTTTCAATTTTATTATTTTTTTTAAATTTCCTTCACGTTTACAATGTGTACTTTTAAGTTTAAAACAGTTTTCAATTTTTTAATATTACCCCCAAAATTACAACTTGGTTTTTCATTCACTTTAATCCGATACTTTTTGACTCCCTATGTTTGGTTGGAAATCCAGGTGTAAAACAAACATGAAAAATAAAAATGGAAAAATAATGAATCATTTTTCCTTTACAACCTCTTTAGTGGATGCTGACACTCTTGGGCTGATTTTAGCCATATTAGTGAGTACATCCAGTTTCTCTAGAGTTTTATAATTCTAGCTATGTGGAAAGCTTTTTTAAACTCTAATTCCTGTTATAGCTAAAATGATAAAACATGTACTCTATTTAATGTGGCCTTGGTTTATGACAAAAAGAAAACATGGGGCTGAAGTGAACACACCTGTGAACTCTTTTCTACCTAAATGAGGTCACAGGAGCTTCATCTCTACAGAGGTTTTCATGGTTGAAGGCAGCATCTCAGTCCAGAGGTTGGGGGTCTGCTATAGGCATAGTGTGAAGAACCTCGTCTAGTAGCTGCAGAGCTCTGTGCAGGTGGATTTCAATCCAACAAGGGGTCTCCTTGATGCTCTGGCGGGGGTAGTCGGGACCCCAGCCTTTAACAAAACTCATCCTGAGGATACACAGCCTCCGGAGATCATCGACACCGATTCCAGCAGCTGCAGACAGACCTGCCAGGACAGGAGGACACAGATGAGGTCCAAACATACTCGGATAAGACAGAGACTCGGGTGGATGCCTCCGAGTTCAGAATACAGTGTTCACTTGTTTATTGTGTGTGTAACATCCTAAAAATAACCTGCAACAAGTGAAATCCACAAATTAATTATATCTACTTTTTACGACTTTTTAAGACCATGGTTATCAGAAATTAAGACCAATTTCTCAGCCCATTTAAATAAATAAAAAAAGAACATCATTCACAAATAAAGTCAGTGCAATTGGTGCAGAGGCACAATTAGCAAGCTGGCTAGCATCTGTTGCTTCAAGAGCATTAGCAGCTGACTGGATACGTACTATATCTACACCATGTTAAATCTACAGTTCTCCAGGATCAAAACAGTAGCTTCTTGTCTTGTTGTTTTTAGTCTGTTTCGCAACGCTTTAGCACACTTCTTCGTCTTCCTTTAAAAAAAAAAAAAGATAGCTGCATAACGAATGGTTCTGCTGCTTTTTATTTACATTATTTGGGTGAAAATTTTTCATTTTTGATGAGAAATGTGAAATTAAGTTTCAAATAGCTAAATTTTTTAATCCAAGACACATTTAAGGATTTTTAAAGTATTGTTTCCAATACTTTTAAGACTTTTTAAGACCCCACGGGAACACTGTTAAACCTTTGCATAAAAAAAGCCCAGTGTTAAAGAGTGAAAAAGCTCTTCTCGCGAAAACATTCTGTGCGGGAGACGCAGCACGGAGAAGATTGATTGTGAAGGTCTACAGATAATCAGGAAGCAGAACACAATGCACGGTTAAAACAAAGAAACAAACAAAGAAAATGAACAAAAATTCCCTAATGAAACAGCAAGACCGTGAATGGTGATCTGCAAGGCGTGACAACAGAAATAAAAATGAGCAAGAAAATCAAATCCTGTCAAGTAAAATTAAATAAAAAAACATGGTTACATTTCAACTGAATAAACACTTTTATTACTAAAATAAACAGAAGAAACTAATCTATTGTTTTGACAGTACAAATATCACAAATGCAGACGTAGGCGGTAAAAGTTTCCAGAAGGTGTTGTCAGTTTTGTTCCCTTCTTCCTAATTATAGCAGCTCTAAAAGTACAAAAAAAAAGCAAAAAGTAGGTTTTAAGTGTTTTCTTGTACTAGAAAAACAAGTTAACACAGCAACAATTAAAGAAAAATAATCTAATATAAAAATAACCACATATTTGGTCGAAAAACAGCATCTTCATAAATGTAACCAAGCTTATATTCGGTACAAACTGACATGACAACCTTACTATAGGATGATGTTTATTGTCACTTTGTGAAAAAAGCATCAATGTAAGTGTAACTTACTGATGGCTGGAGCTATGCCTCCGACGGATCCAGGTCCAGGTATGTTACCAGCAACAGCTGCTGCTTGTGCTGCAGCGGCTGCCTGAGCCGTGGCAGCCTGCTGCTGCATCTGTCGGTGACACTGCCGAAGGTCAAACACCTGGAGAGAAAAATGAGAAGCAAAAACATTGTGTTTTTTAGTGTCGTGTCTTTAACTGTGCAAGTTCAAATGACCAAAACCCAAGGAAAGATGACATAGAATGGAAATATGTCCGTTTTCTCTGTGTGGTGAATCTGAGGCTTTACCTTGATGTAAGCGCTGGGGTAGATTTTGTGCACAGCGTCTCCTGGGGCTCGGCCCGCCTCCCTGTCCAGATAATAGCTCTGAACAAACACAGCGTGGTCGCTGAGGCATCGCACCCACACATCCCCCTCGCCCTTACACTCCAGCTGGACACCTTTACCGATGTGAAGCCTGGAAAAAGGAGGACAACCGATGCAAAAATAGGAGCAGAACACTAAAGAGAAATTCCCCCAAAATAAGCAATATAAGTTCAGGGTTTAATGTGGTGCATAATCAACAATGCTGACTAAAACAATATATAAATATACACTGATTACAATAATTGATTTTCCTTTAGAACAGTTTTCCTTTTATATTTAGGTGTAGAACTGTTTTTTTTTGGTTAATTTTAATAATAATAAGCATTTTTCATATTATAACTAATAAATAAAAAAATGTGTTAACAGGGAGTATTATCAGTCCAGTTGCTGTGTGTAATTCTGTTTCCTCACCTTGCTCTCTCAATAGCTTCTGTCCGATGGACATTACTCAGTTGACCCAAACAGAACCTGTCCCCCCCTGAAGGGTCGACGTAGCCGTCTACCGTCACAATGGGACAGGAGGAGGGCACTTTAAACGTCTCCCCGACCTGAACGTCCATCTCAAAATAAGCAATAGAGCACCAGTAGTCAGGAGCTGAAAGAGACCAGAAAAAGACCATTTGATAAGAGAACATCACACTCGCTTTACTGATTGGACTATTATCTTTGGCTATTTGTTGTGCTACAGTAAAGTTAATGAAAAGAAAATCACTTTTTTGTTCAATAAAGATCTAAACTTTTACAAAAGTTCATCCTTCAAAAGAAAGATGGAAACTTTTGAACAAAACAAGGATGGAAACAACAAGAATAGAGTTTATTCTCAACCTTTCTCACATCTTTGAAACACTTGGAAATGCATTCTCACCTGGATGATTGGATATAGGAGGCTGAAAGGCGAGCTCATTGTGCACTGGCCCTAAAAGAAAAAAAACACACAATGTCACTGAATCTCTGCAAAGAGGAATCCTTAGATTGATGCAGCGAGGTGTGGAGAGTGTTTTCACTTACAGTAATGTGTCGGATGTGGCATAGGTGGATGGTGCTGTAAGTGGCCGTTGGTGTGGTGAGGTATGCTGGGGGTGAAGCTACTGTTCCTCGACCAGTTGGAGCTGGCATCTAGAAAGAAAACATTTTTTTTGTAAAAAAAAATCTCAAACTAAAAAATTGACTTCAAGCTACTAATTAATAATCAATTTGATTAATATTTAGAGGACTTTGTGAAAGATAAAAACCATCTTACTGCTTGATCCTGCAGCTATAGGAGGGAACGATGAAGCTGAGGCTGAGGTGGAGGCCTCAACAGGTGGGAGCAGGCTCGGGGAAGCAAAGGATTCTGAAGGGGTCTGGTGGGCATTGGATGGAGGGTGCTGGATGGTCTGTAGGGTGTGGGCCCCCTCAACGGAGGGTATACTTTGTTGTCCATCAAAATCGTACTCATCCTTCACAATCAGTGCAGAGCTGGGACCAGAGCTTGTCAGAGTGAGTCCTGATAAATCTGGAAAAAAGGATCAGAGATGTGGAGACTTATTACCTTAGATTTTACCTTAGCTTTTTCTGAATTGCATACTGAATTGCATACAGAAATTGAATTAATAAGCAAAATAACTTTAACAAAACCTTAAAAATAACCATTTTACATCTGTCAAACTAGTTTCCACAAGTTTTTGCTTTAAAACTTAATCGGTGCCTACCTATACCAGGAGACACAACCCTCTCGTAGTGATAAGGATTGACACACACGCTGTCACACTTCAAATCAAAGGCAAACTGGCAGTATTTGACATGCTTCAGCTCATTCTTGTGTAGATCAGGCCATCTCCACAGTCGAGCATAGATGACATGAGGGAAACCCTTGCGTCCTGCCACCTAGGAGCAACAGAGACCAGTAAAGGGAAGGAATCCAGATGTAATTTCCTAAACAGATAGTCAAATATAACAATTATTTAAATCCTATCCCAATAATATTTTAATCTATTGTAAAAACATTCCTCCTCTGAATTTAGGACAGGACTGTTGGCACAGAGTAAGCCCCCTCGTGATCCCCGTCATCCATCTGTTTACACAGTTTCCTATTAGTTTACAGCCCCTCGCATTCCAAACTTAGCATTAATTATGCAACAAAAGTAGTGAGCAATATTGGACCAGATGTCAGCTCAGACAAGGAAAACGAAGACGTACATGGATCTAGTCGTCTATAAGCGGATGCATCTAAATGGAGCGGAGCAATAGCTTGTGACCTGCTGGTTGAAGCTACAAGCTTTTCAAATTACATTTTTTTTGGCTGATTCACATGATTTGCAAAAAGAAATACCCAGATATGTAATTTTTAAACTTAATATCTGTATTCCGTCATGATGAAAAATGCCACAAGACCATGTTAAAAATGTTTCATTGGTTCAGTTTAAGATTTACGGAGCTGACTGATTACAACAATTGTGTTTAACAATGTTTTGGTAAAACTTTTTCTATGCATCAAAAAATCACTTGTAATGTTTAAATTAATGTGATATTTAACACAAATGAGTTTGAGAAACTAAAAAAAAACTATTTAATAAGTGAGCATTATAAAACTAATCATGATACTCATGTTTTTAGGGAAAAAAAAAATCAATTGCCTACCTATATGGGCCTATTCCTATATAATTTGATTTCACCAACATCCTTCAGTAAAAGTGCATTTTGGAAGATTCTAGATGTTTAATGCAAAGAAACAAAACAAAATGTAAACTAGCTCTGCAATAGCATCAATACTTCCTGTTTATTGTACATCCTGTGCTGTTATTTGCACATCAACACTTTTTATGGTGTAGTATCTGATATACGCAGAGATAAAAGGTATTTTAATGCTGTATTGACCTGCAGACGTCCATCGAGAGTCCTCTGAATGGTCACACACTTGCTCGGGTGGGCTCCATTGGTGGTGATGGCTGTGATGAGGGAATCCAGCTCGTCCTTCTTCTCCTTCAGCTTCTTCACCAGACTTTCAATGGCTCGTTTGGCAAACGTCTCGCTCTCGCCTCCCTGTCTGTGGCACATGAGGCTGTGCACAATGCTCAGACATGCATCATTGCTGGTTGGTGTGTTAGTGATAGACATCTTGATTGAGGGTTCTGTTGACGCTCAGGAGGATCTCTTTTTGCTAACTGTTTCACATCATCCTCAGGAGTACGGAGGGAGAAGAAATCTTAATCGAGCTGGTAGAAATCAATGCAAACATAGTTCTTTCTGGGAGGTCTGCAACATCAAACCACATTTGAAGGGGAAGGGTCTGCAGGAGAAATCAGGCAATTAGACAAGGGAAATCCTATTGCTCAATAGACACAAGCTGTACACCAAGTATTACAACCACACACTAACTATCCAGTAAGAAAAGAACAACACAAATTTAGAAATTATTAGTTGAGTTAAGCGTCTGGCAGAAGATATTAACTATAAAATCTACGATTATAATGACTTTTCAAGAAAAGAAAGAATAAATCTGGCTTACCAACACAAAATATACAGTCTAAATCAGTCAAATAAGGAGAGAAAAAGCAATCTTGAGAGCACGAGAGCACATTTTTCTAGGGTAAACACTAAGTTAAAGTTGTCCTCAGTGGCTAACTAGCGGCGCCAGTCTGGCTACCGTTTGTTGGGGGGAGGGGCAAAGCGTTTTTGTATCAAGAATGAATAACCGGAAATAGAGTTCTATGTATTCACAATAAAAGATAAGACGATTTGTCTTTATTTAAAAACCAATAAATTATCTAAATGTATTTTCATTAGGATATAATAGTATGTACCATTAACCTAATATTTATAAACAATAATATTTAGCATGAAAGGGAACAGCTAATGAGTTAAAAGTCTCTCTTATTTTGAAAGGCTAGAAGGAAACTTGTTGTTAGAAGTTCTGACCTATCAGCGAAAACATCGGCTAGCACATATGATTGTTGATAGCAAAATAGCTAAAGTAGCTTAACACTTATTAGTTAGCAAACATGTTACTTTAATATAGTGCGTGGTAAAAAGTTAGCAACTTCCTTGATATTTAGGAGCACGACATCGGATACATTTGTTTATAACACCGTTAGCGTCATATTTATACGGTTTCCTTCAACACACTATGCAGTAAATGAACGTAAATGGCTACCTGCCTGGAATTAGCTGGTATTGTTGCTAGCAGGCGAGCCTTGCCTCTGCAAAGTTGCCGTGGCCGCGGAAAAACTGTCCAGATCCAATGTACACACTGGATTTTGCAGTAACTTTCCAGAACCAATCTATCGGGACATTTCAGGAACCGCAAACCTCTGATCCTGTTATTCCTAACCAGGATCAAGTCAGAGACAATCTCAGACTTTGTCAACTCCCCCTTCATTCACTTCTCGCCTCCTCTCACTGTGTACCTAAATGGCGCGTTGCGCATGCGTGAACAAGACAGCTGTGTTGAAGTAACAAGTGGAATTTCTTAACTTATTTGCTTTAAAACCGATTAACACGCTTATACTATTTAATTCAACGCAATTATTGTATTCCGCTTTTTTAATGTAAAAAAGCAATCTAAGGATCATTTGTAAAACATTATTAAAATCTATGTTTTCCTGATTTGTGCAGCACTTCCAAGAAACCATCTGGATTTTTTTTTCTTGTAGAGATCACATCGTATTTACTTCAGCTTTTCTTAAATTGATAAACAAATAATATATTATTGGAGGCCACAAGTAACTTACCTTCAGCACAGACTCAAAAAGATAAAAATCATTCACACTAATAAGTTCTTGCACTCTAAATGTTTTATTTCATATAATGTCCAGTAGGGGGCAGTATGACGCAGAATATAGATATAAGCTTTTACCGGCCTTCTCGAAAACAGCAGTGAAATGAACAAATTCTCAAGTAATGACCTTTGAAAATGATCATTTACTTTCCATCCAATTTCTAAAGATCTCTATCAACCCACCAATACATAGGACAATTGGAAAAGTCTGGTGTAATATTGGCGAATCTACTTCATATTTGAAATAAAACGTGAATTGTGAATTTGTTTGTGGAGTGAAAACTTCTAAGAATTGGCAACAGTTAGTAGCAACACAAAAATAACAATTCGACTCTATGCTATTGGTGTGTGTGTTTATGTTAATGTCTGTAAGTGCTATTTGTGATTGTCAGAGCCACAAAAGTTAAGAAATCAACAAAATACAAAAAATAATAAAATAAATCTACCAGTCAAACACTCACGTTTCCAGCCTTTACTTAAGAATCCAAATGTTTTCTAAATGTGTAACTCATCAAAGAAACCACATTTTGTAGGTGTACCTGCTGAACAGAGTTACTTTCTTTTTTGTCATGGAATCATAAAATCTGTCAGCAAGTTTATTCCAGGACTCCTGCATCATCAATTCACATTAATATGAGGGTCTTGTGGATTGCTTTATTTTACTCTTTTGTCATGTTCATCCCAAACCAGCTTAATGAGGTTCAAATCTGGAGACTTTTCCAACTACTCCATGTTTGCCATCTTGTTCTTTTGTCTCCAGGTAATACTTGCAAACCTTGGATTCATGTTTTGGGTCATTAACTTGATGCATGAGTACCAGGTGTATGCCAGGAGGAACTGGATGGTGCTGAAGAATGCTATGGTAACTATGTTTGGTCAGAGTGATCCTCATGGGGTACAAGTCCCTGACAGATCTAGCAAAACAAACCCATACCATCACACTTCCTCCTCCATGTTTGATGCTGGATTTCAAAATGTGGAGTCAGCCTTTCACCTATTTTTGACAACATGCCATGATTGCATGTGATGAACGGATGATTTCCTTTTTTGATTCATTGCACCACAACACATTCCTGACCTCCTCAGTAGTTCAGTGGCAGTGTTTCTTGGTCCTGGCTTAGCAACGGCCTTCTTGCTCCGACTCGTCAACCCTGCAGCTCACAATTAAAACTGAGACCCACCATAACCACAATCAAGATGTGCTTGAAGCTGTTGTCTTGTGAGCTGCTTATCATGCAGATGTTTCCTCTCAGAAATGTGACCTTTCATTCATCGACATTCTTTACAGTTTGTGAAGCTACCGCCCTCGGCAAGCGCCACTTCCAATAAAAAAGTCCATATAACCACACTTAAACATGTGTTTCCGGCTTCCATTTTTGAGCCTTGGAAGTTAAATCAGGTCAAACTTTGACCAACTTTGACCGATTTGGTTGTGACGAATGGATGGTATCCCTTTTAATTCACAAAAGACAAAAATCTGGAGCAAGATTTGCAAAATTAGTACTGCTTCAACATTTTCACTAAGCTTCTTCCAACTGTAGGTGTCACATATGCGCACTAGAAAACAAAGAAGAAGCCCCACCCTGCCTGTCCAGTGTGAACAGCACAGGTTATATGCACATCACATGCTCAGTGTGTCTGTAGCTTAAGAAAGACCTGCAGTTTTTGTTTTTTTGACTTGTCATATGCATCAGTGGGAAAAACAGGATAAAGGTAATTGTCTGATAACAAGAGATGTCTTTACTTACAATCTCTATAATTTCCCGACTATCCCATCTCACTGTTCAATCACCTCTACGTTATTTTCCACCAATAACTTCCTTGTATCTGGTCAATTTCTCATTTGCTGTTTCTTCCAAAAGTTTATCATATTTTTGCAACACCACCACCTCTCAGGCAATGGCAGTGATTGTTTTGAACCAACTGGATCCTCTGTGTTGTACTGCCACAGGAAATAAATGAATAAATAGTTTGATTCGGATAGCCCCATGTCAGTGATTTGATGAATGAGTTCACACGTAGGAGAAGTGATGCTTAGATCTGCTCAGCTCATCAAGTTCACAGTGTGACAATAACAAACTTCAAACCCGATAACCAGACTGAGTCACACATTTTCTACTGTTGAAAGTGGTGTGTGTACTTTGTTCGTTGTCCTTTTCCAAACATCCCTTAATATATAAAGAAAAACAAAGTTAAGAAAAACTAATTTGGGGTGGGACTTCATAAGTTTCTACTTCTTTTCAAGTTATTTAAAAATGGATTCAGAGTCATGTTCTTCTCATGTTCTGTTCTGACTATTCATGAGTAAAGGCAACTATAATGGTATCATTTATGTAGATGTACTTCAGTGTAGATGTAAGTGTGTACATCATGAATATACTGTATATGTACATGTGCATGTATTTACTATATGTATGTTTGTTTTTCCTTTATTGCCTTTTACTTTTTAGTCTTGTTTTTTTATTTTTCCAATCAATTTAATGGAAGTTTAATATAGTATTTTTTTTTCTTTTCTTCATCATATGATTCTGTTCAGTTCAATTCAATTTGATACGATTCGATTCGATTCTGTTTAATTTAATTTAATTTAATTTAATTTAATTTAATTTAATTTAATTTAATTTAATTTAATTTAATTTAATTTAATTTAATTTAATTTAATAAAAACAAAACACACACACACACATTTTGGCGGGGAAAAAAAGGAAACCTCAGGGATGTCCACATAAAAGAGGGATCCTCTCCCAGGATGATCTTCTTTTAGTTAAATCAACTTTGAGTTTGCAATGTTACCCTAATGACTTGCCTTGGGACCACCAGGACACCACGTTCATCCAGGGAGAAGAAGCAGCAGAGAAAAGCAGTCTTCACTTTTTACACTGTTCACACCACACAAATAGAGGATGTATTGAGTCTTCAGCCCCTATGGGATTCAGGAAATTGTGTACTCCGCTGGGAGCAAATGAAGATAAAGTGATGGATAGTTGGAAACACAGGAGGAGTGAAATGGAGAGAGGAAATAATGTGGGTGGGTTGGCCTAAGGGGCTTCACTGTTGTGTGGCGCTTAGCACTGTTGCTTCACAGCAAGACGGTTCCAGGTCTTGGAGCACAAATGTTCCTGCATGCCTGGAATTTTTTGCAGGTGTTTCTGGGTATTTCTCCCACCATCCAAACAATCTTAAGTTGATTCTACACTGTAGGGATGAGTGTGAAGTTGAATTATCACTTCTCTCTGTTTTCAATAAACTGGTGACCTTTTAAGATGGCAAAGACAAGGACACACGCTCCAATCCCTACCCATTATCCTGCATGGAAGCTCAATTCCAAGACAGATGAAGTGATGAACACGAGAAGGAATGTAAGCGTGGATAAAAAAAGACGGCGAGGGAGAGCAGAGGAGTGAGCTGTCTGTTTGAAGATAAATCAGGCAGTGCAGTAGGGAGGTATTTATCCATAAACACACAAACAGATGTGTGTGTGCAACTATGCTTGAACTCACACAAATGCAAACACAAATAAACTCACTTACTCAGTGGTGCACACTTTCCCTTTCGGCGAGGTGATAAAAGGCCACGGCTGATTGGGTGCTGCAGGCCGATTTCGCCCTGAGTGGCAGAGGGATGCATGTTCGGATGTTTGGATATAAATGCAGTCATCCATGAAGACATGAGGTAGGTCACCCCCTCCTCTCCATTTTCTCTCTCCTTCCTTTTCCTTCTTTAAATCGTTTCTTAACTGTTTCTCCATTTTTCAAACGTTTACCCAGAGGGCTTTTCCTTAACACTCCCCCAAATCAGATCCCGTCTCTGTTCCCGTCAATACTTCTTTCATACATCAAGCTCACTCTCCGAATAATAACAGTAATGTGGATCTTTCCTTTCTAACCCCCTAAGCTTGCTTTTTTGGCTCAGCTCATCTCCATCTGTCATCAATTCCTCTAAATTCTCTTTCTTTTCTAGCTTTACTCCCCCTACATCTTTTCTTGATAAAAAGATTTTTGCAACAATACACACACACACTAACACAAGCAACGCAGACACACACTTTGTATGCCTGCTGTGTAGTGTGCTAACAGAATAATTAGTCGCGCTTGATGTCTCTGACAGCTCTAATCCTTCTAAATGGCCACCACATGCTTCCCCTCATCAGCCCATGGCTAGACACACAAACCGCACACACTTTCACCACACTAAATAAAATGGGATTCTTCCATCTGTGTTAGGTTTCAAAATGCTCATGTGTTACATATCTTACGCTCTAAATGAAACCAATGCAGAGAAAGCACCGTAGAGATCTGATGGAACGGGAATAAAATGGGCTAAATTGTTAAGTAGCTCAATGGTTTCTTTTTTTCTTGGCAGTCCTCGAAAAGTCTAAAAATAGTTAAGAAAATATAAATATGAGATTTATTGTTACTTTGACACTTTTAAAAAAAGCACACTTTTTGATTTTTTTTTACATTTTCTGGAATTATGACACAAAAACAGTGGGTTGCAGCTGCAGTTGTTGAATGCAGCGACAAGAAAGACATTTAACTTACTTTTTATTGTAATTTATATTTTGGGTTTATGTGTTTTTTTATTGATTGGACTATGAGTCCAGAATAAATTACATAGATCATGTTATTTTATAAAAAAAAAACATAAAAAGTAGGTATTGCACAAGTTTTCTGGAGTAGTTAATCTCTAACATGTTGAAATAACCTCCAATAGTCTCTACTTTCAGTTTTGGCATTTGACTTTTTTCAGTTTTTTTTTAATCTACTTTGAAACAAGGAAGTAAACAAGTGTAAAACATGTTCAGAGGATTTCATGCAAATATATCTATAAAGCTGCTTCTTTAATTTTTCCATTTCAAAAGTACTATATTCTTTCCTTTAAAAATACTTTTTGATCTGTCTAGAGAGAAACTATTTTACTTCAAACCTAACAAGCATTCTATTCAATTGCTTTAAAGCAAAGCTTCCCGAGCTTTTAAAAGAAATATGCACATGTCCCACTTGACCTGACTGTATTACTCATAATTTAATCATTTTATCATTGTTGTACAATTCATTTTAATGTATGTATGTATTTTATTTCTACTCTATTGTTATAACTATATTTTTTCTTGTGATTATGCCTTTTGGCCCAAGTTTATTTAGAGAAAATAATATCACCCTGATTTGCACGTGTACAATCCTTGATTTGTAACTCACACAATATACTTTGTGTATATGTACAAACATTATTAAATCATGAATATACATAAATTAGGGTGATACTATTTTCCCTCCATATAAGTCTCTCTTGAAAAATAGACCTCATCTCAATGGGATTTCCCGGTAAAATAAAGGTTAAATAAAAAAAACAAACAGCACTGCGGAACTAAATACATTTATACTGCATGGCCTACATTCTGACAATAGTACAAAATAGCTCAAATGTGAAACTAGTATTTTTCTTCAAATAAAAAAAAGAAACCAAGCAAAAGTGATTTCAGAGTTACACAGACAGAAACCTATTAATTGAGGGGAGGAGGACTATTGAGTCAACAAATACACCGATGATTTTGAAACTAATCAGGCTAATCTTTGGCTATGAGTATTGTGGGAGTGATATTTTCTGTTTTTCTGAGAAAAGCTGAGAAAATAAAGAAAACAGTTTTTTTTTTATAGGGAGTTGGAGTTTTGATCTGAATTGGGAACTTTGAATTCCAACCAAGAAATTTATCGTTTTTAACCTTTTGGTTTATCCCGTCAGAGGTCGCCAACAGGTGGTTTGGCAAGAGTTTTTGCTGGATGCCCTTCCTGACACAAAAGACCCAGAGAGGCAGCCGCATGAAGGGTTTTGCCAACACTGAATTGTTGGCCCATTGCACACCTGTGAAGCAAAAAAAACCAAAAAAAAAAAACAAAAGATCCCTACATGCTTAGATATCAAACATTAGCTTGGGTCTAAAGAGGTTAACAGAATTATGACATTGTTCTACAAAAATGAATTCTTCATTGTTTTAGGCAATAATTCATGTCCACAGCAATAATGAGGCTGAATCAGAAAATGTCTTACTCGTGGTTTTTTGATAGTGTATTATAGCCACAGGGCTGCAAACTTAGCTTAAGCTGTCATACAGGATAATTAGTTGCTCATGCTCGCAATCCGCCCACATTCATCAAGATGTGTGGCAACAAGATGAGTAATCCACAATAATTGAAAGATACACATTTTCCTCATATACATGGCTATATATCAGCACTGTGTGTTTCAAGTTAAGCAACACTTTGGTGGTTAGTGACTCGTTCAGTAAAAAAAAAAAAAAATCTGTGGTGTTCTGTAACCTCCAGGGGAGTTTTGCAAACGTGGATAAATTGAATGGAGAAATTCCATCTTTGGAAAACGTTTGTCTGAGTTTGTGTCAGAGACACTTAAGTAAACACAAACAAATAAAACAAGGTGAAATAGGAAACTGGAATAGCAACTGAAAAAAAAAATGCATATACTGTGTTAAAAACCTATTAGCAGCTATTGAAAGATGATAAAAATGTGTTCAGATGAGAGCAGGCAGATTCATTTGGTGAGCATTTGCCCAACCTGCTGAACTTAATGGGAGAGGAGGAGTAATTAATGACCATTATTATTGTCACTATCAACTCAACATGGTAGAAAAAAAATAATAATTTATAAAAACGTCTCCACAACGATGTTATTGTTTTTTAAATTAGTTATTTTGATTTCTATCTCAATTTAATTAATTTAATTAAATCTAATCTCTTTAATGAGGTACCTAATAGATAGATATTGAAACGTGTATTCATTGTAGTAGTTTAATACCCAGAAAAAAAGAATATTAAAGACGTTTATTTATTGGGTAACCACTTAAGTTTATTTGAATAGCATTAATTTTCTTTTAATGATTGTTAGATGTATATTGGTTTCTTTTTTTGTACTCTTTATAGTGTGTGTATATACGTTCATGTTTTCTGGAATAATCACTGATCCTCTATGGTGCAGCTGGCCTTAAATAGGTTGTACGTGACCTTTTAATACAAAAAAATATAAGGGAAAATTTGAAAATGTATCATATTGGAGTTTTAATTTAGATTTTTTAAGAATATGTGTAAAATAATGATAATGCATCCATCCATTTTCCAAACTTGCTTAATCCTTTTTGAGGTTGCTGGAGCCTATCCCAGCTACTGTTGAGTGAGGCAGGATACACACAGTCTGTCACATACCGTATCTGACCGAATGAGCATTTGGGTATGATTTAGGCAAATTTTAGTACAATATTGTACAGAAAATGACTTAAACAAAGTTCCACAGCAATAAATCTTGTTAATATATATATATGAAATATGATATAAATGACATTAAAAGCCTAATGGGATAAAATGCTATTTGTGGATGGAGGTCAGGTGAAGGTTAGGGTTAGGCATCAAGTGGTTGGGGTTAGAATTAGACATTGCAAAATCAATACAAATCAATTTAACGCTCTAATGAGGGTATAGCTATACAAAATTGTGTGTATGTCTGAGCCAGTGTGCTTTCTATGTAAAGTGACTCTGACAAGACTGTGATAGCACACAGAAACGGCCATAGGAGGTTTGCAGCTTCCTATCGATCCTCTCTGAAATTTCCCCTGAGAAAACCCTAATAGTCATGGAGACAAAGAGGAGGAGGGAGTGAAAGAGAGACAATGGCTAAGTGTTATCTCAGGAGATAGGGAGAAGCTGCAACAAGCGGCTTGCCTGGTATACCGACAAGATGAGAACAAGAAGAAAAAAGAAAGGAAATAGAACCAATGAATGCATGAGCGAGCAAAGCACAAAGGAAAATGTATTGGAAGTACGGAAAGTGCAAAGAGAGATATATCACTCTATTTTCAGAATAAATAAGGTGTTAATCTTGGGTTTGTTGGATGCCTGCAGCAAGAAGGAAACAGCTGTCTATATAATGGAAAAACAAGATACTGCTATCATTTTCTTTTTGGTAATCTGATTTCTTAATCTTTGAGTGTCAATAGCAGTTTCTCTTTTCTTTTGAAAACCACTACTTTTAAATAAAA
This sequence comes from Oryzias melastigma, assembly GCF_002922805.2. NCBI lineage: Eukaryota > Metazoa > Chordata > Actinopteri > Beloniformes > Adrianichthyidae > Oryzias > Oryzias melastigma. The sequence continues at coordinate 14,772,121 of NC_050520.1, forward strand.
TATAAAAAACTAGCGGGAACATGATAAGTTTATCCTTAGTTGCTAACTTGAAAAAACAAAACAAAAAACATGTGTATCTGACTTTAAAATCCTACTCCGATCATATTTGGATTTATTTTAAAAGGGTTGCCAGTGGTCTTTCAGTGATGAATAAAAACCTGTGTTTATTTACACACAACCCAAACCCAAAGCCTCATTTCCACCGAGCAGTCTAGTAAAGTCCAGTATTTTGAGTGTTTCCATTGTAAAATGGACCCAGTACCAAACTGTACCTCTTGAGGGCAACATGTGTTGTAGGTCTATTGAAAAGTGGAACAGAACGGTTGGGACGGAGCCGCTGTAGCCACCCGTTGATTGGCCTTCATTGTTGTTGTTTTTCTAGTCGTTGCACTGCAATGACTCAATGACACACTAGTGGTCTACACTATGCATGCACCATGAAAATGAACCGCTCAGTAGAAACGAGGCTTAAGACAAACTATCCGTGGATGCATCAGAATGGAGCGGAGCACGGAGCATGTAAGTCACAGTTAAAAGCTTTTTCTAATGCCATTTTTTTTGGTTAGCTCCTGAATCACAACTATTTGAAAGAAGAAATACTCAGACATTTTAGGATTAATTTTCTTTGAATCTTTCCATCTTGAGAAAAATGACACAATATCATGTTAAAAACACAGTTTTCATCAGAGTGGGTCTTTAAAAGGTTTTCAGTTTACTTACACTAAATGAATAGAATGATAAATTAGTTTAAGAACAAATTTTGGGGTATACAAATATAAAATAAACTGTGATATATCTCTAAGTATCTTTGATTAAAAATTTTGAATCATGAGGGGATGCATTTTTGTGGAATAACACTTTGATGGCGTCAAATAAGGGTTTACGTGTGTTGATGTTTTTATGTGTTGAGTACCTACATGTGTATCTGAAACTGCATGTATATTTATTAGAGAGGAACAGGACTATAACAGATAGCAGGAGCAATGCGATGAGGCCAAAAACGTCTAAGGCTTTTAGTTCTTCTTTATAAATTTGTTGTATTTTTATTATTTTTTCCTATTTTCCCTTTAAAAGTATATGTCCAAAATAAAATATATTATTATCATCACCATAAATACACAACAATACTGTATATTTTCTGGTTGTACAGCAGATTGTTCTCAATATTTATTCCCACATGAAAAATACCAATGTGTTTGATTTTGTTTAATCTGCTGAACTTATTTATTTAGTAAGAAGCTTTGCAACTAGTATCCATTTTGATTTAGCAACAAGTGGAACTAGTGAAAAAAAGGCTTTTGTTATCGAGTCTGTTTCCACGTGAACGGCTAAAGTGCTGGTAAATACAGGGAGATTGGCAGTGCTTTGCTCAAGCGATTATCTTGACATGCAGCTCCTTTTTTCTGTCTATCATGTGTGCGACCATTAACCCATCACATGTGTGAAGTGAACGTGTGACCACACACACACTCTCTGTGACTCACAGCTTCAGAGATCAAACGCCGGCGCCGTCATATGGTTTGAGTTAGGATCAGTCTTCTCGTTTTACCATAAAACTTCATTAAAGCGAAACTCCCACAACCCTCACACATGCGTACACAGACACATGTGTTTAGTTTATGTGAGTTATGTTTGTTATGATGTGTGTCACACTGTCGGTGTGTTTCTTTCTTTCTTGTGTGGGTCTTTATGTATAGTTTGGCGAGATAGTGTGGCAGTGGGATGTTGTGGTTTGTGTGAGTGTGTGTCTGGTTGTGGCTCAGAACATTTTTTCCAAAACCACTGACCCATAAGCCATGAGAGGTTGTGGGCTAATGGGCCCACCCACAATCAGGAAATACACACACACACCACACACACATGCTAGACATTTTTAGCCTCACACACGTGAATCCATTTCAGATGAAAAGCTTCTGATTTCCCACTTTACACTTTGTTTATAAAACGTCTCATCATTTTTATTAGATTTTTTTAAGCTGAAACATAACCTCGTACGTTTGCTGTAGTTTGACATTTATTTTAGGACAAAAACATCAAGTTGGTGATGGTTTCAGAGCAGTTAAATGTTGTGGATCAGATTTTCAGTTAACAAAGCAGGAATTTCCCTTTTCTTTTACTTATTTAAGCGTTTTTTAGTCAAATTTGCTTAAGTGAATTGTTTAATTGAAATAGCTAAATGGGAAATATAAATATTAAAAGACTAACATTTGAAGTATGAATGTAGTGTATTCTTATCTTTTTGTGAACTTCAGTTTTAAACTGACACTTATTTTACTTTTGTACTATTTATGATTTTGAGTTTTGAGTTTATTCTCAGTTGTTGCTGGTTAAAGCATGAGAGCAAACTCAACACTGTGTCTGTCATGGAAAGTCTGCAGGTGTTTTCAGTAGTTTCATGGTTGCTCAGTGATGGCAGACCAAAACAGGTGAAGGTCACCTGGAAAACATCTGCTCTGATTTAATGTAGACAATCTGTAATTCAACATCTGAGCTGCAGAACTGGTGCAGAAAAACTTACAGTTTGTCTTTGAAAGCACAGAATGTTTAAAGTGTTGAGCTTTGGTTTAGAATTAAATCACTTTATTTATGTGAAATAGTTCTGTCAACATTAGAAATTGATTAAAGTAGAGATTTTTTGCTGATTATTTGTTGCTGGCAAATATTTGGATGCATTTAGACCAGGGTCGTCCAAACTATTTGCAAAGGGGGCACATAAGGTGCACTGAAAAAACAAACTTTTTGCTTCAGTAATATATACTTAATTATTCCTCATAATATCTACATAATAATTCAAAGATTATGCAAATACAGAGGTTTTTCTTGTTAAAAAAAACCTGAAGTTTACCTATATTTTATGAGTAATCAAAAATGTATATCGTTTATTTGTAAAATTTACTTTTCAAATTGTTTTAATCACTTTTGGAGCATTCATTAATATTATGTAAATTTTATTAGAGAAATGTATGTTGTTTTAGTTACTTAAGATTGAATCATAGTCTTCCTTATTTATGCAAGTAAACTTTACTAGATTGTTGTTGGTAGTTTTATATTCAGAAATGCAGTAAAACTTAATTAGAAATTGTAAGTGCAAACTGTTACGAGGATTTTCTTAAGTAAATCTTATTAGTTATTTTTTTCAGTGATGAGGTAAAAGAGTGTGAGGGCCAACCACTCTGCTTAGATCCCTTACAATAGCATTAAATGTAAATGAACTATTTAATGATTTTTTTTGAATGGAATACTTTTCATTTCTTCACATAAAAACAGACTTAAATGCAAACATTTTTCAACAAAATTATTGTGAATTTCTGATTCTGAGGTTGTTGTCACAGGTTTACAACAGCTTAATTCAGCCAGTCACCATTAAGAAATTGTACACACACGTCTTAAAAAATGCTACTAAAAGTGCTATATTATTTATTTTATAATTACAGCATGCAGGGCGGTAAAAATTAGCATTTGGCCCACGGGACAGACTTAAGAGATGCCTGATATAGATTGTTTTTCTGTAAAAAGACATGATGGGCATAAAGATAATAAGACGCCTTTTATTGATCTTTTGGTTTATCAGGCTGGGCAAAAGTTTGCATTTAATTTGGCCATGGATTCTGAGGAAAAAAACCAAGAAGAATTTCAGAAAAATATGAGTTAAATTGATAATTCTGGAGCTTTTGAGAGTTCTGTCTTGAGGAATGACACATTCAGTTTTTAAAAATAGAGCTTCCAAAAGAATAAGCTGCACTGTTGACGTAAATTTAATTGACAGAAAACTGGAAATAATGCTTTATAGTACAATATAATGGAGTATATTGCTTGGTTTACTGATGCTGCTTCTGGGTGGTGTTATAGTTTCTTTTTATGAGCGATGATGAGAATGTAAAGGTCATCATCCATCTCACCTCTATAAAGACATATGAAAGTCCTTCCACTCAAAAAGTACATCTGAGGCTTTGCTTTCTCTGATTTATAAAAGACAGATTTGACTTCATAAACGTTTTGCCAGATGGTTTGTCTGAATAAACCGCAGGAACATCTGAGCTTGATCGTCTACATCTCACAATTTGTCACAGTTAAAATAATAATTTCTGTCAAACTTTGACGTTTAGATGTCTGAGCAACAACTCTGTCCAAAAGCAATTTCAACAACATGGAATTTGAGCTCGGCACCACTGAGGTCGCATGCATCATTCCTAACCACTTGACCATTTCACCCCTTTCAAGTGCTGAGATATCAGATTGTGGGCTGAGAATTGTGGCTTTCACCTCGTACAGTTTCACAGATTCTATGGAAAGCTGGATCTCATTTTTCACGAGTGCAGTTTAGGATCAAATAAAGCATGTAGAGTATGTAGGAATACATTTTGAAGGTAACGCCAGTCATTAGCCTTTTTTCACGCTACGTCACAGCCTGTCTGACAGTAATTTGTCTGGCTCTCATGAGGTCTTAATTGTCTCAGGAGTACAAAAACACGCACAAATAACACACACTCACACAAACCTCCTCTTAGTGCGTCAGCAGCAGAGCTTTCTGCAGCCCTCTGAGCCACTGTTATGCTTTGTTCTCAACATGGAAAATCTCCTTTTAACTAAGTACATGTGCAATGGTTTAGTTCTCCAACACACAAACACACTTTTACTCACGAGACACAAAAAAGGAAAAAAACATTTAAGATAAAGGCTGCAAATTAAGCAAAAATGAACAATTATGCACTTTTCTGTGTACAAATGAAACAATTCACATTGGTCAGACTTTAAAAGTGTAGCAAGGATTGGCATATTAGGCTTTTTATGTAACAAAAACTACATCAAGAAAATGAAATCTGTTTATGTAGCATTAGTGGTCACATCATAAATTTCCATTTTCTGTTCTACGTCTGGCTTCACTGATACCAAACCAGTTTAACTAAACATTAAAGCCTTTCTTAAGGACATAAAAACTTGATTATCTCCCAGACTCACTCGACGAGTGTATTGTGTCTGTGTACTGAGCTTGTCCTCTCATTCTCATAGCAGGTGTTTGATTTTTTTCTGTGTCTGGTTAGAAAAACTCTCAAGACAGGATTACAGGCTACGATTTTGTACCAAACAATCAAAGTGTTTATTTTTTCCTCCCCAATACTCTGTTATTCATTGTATTTTTTTAACCATCCCTCACAGGATTTGATATTTCAATACATGGTCCAGTCATCGATACATAGAAGATTCAGGTGACTTTGTGGTGATGCGATGCAGTCCAATTATCTGACCTAAATGGATCAAATTCATTCATTATTATTTGATGCATACATATTTTGCAATCGATTACTAATGACTAATTATTATAAATTTGATATATCTCTGCATAGACATATATTTCTGTTTTTTTGTATTATTTTTGCTTTGATGAATTGAAAAATATAATTTTCATTCCTTGAAGACTTAAGGTCAAAACAGACGAACTTGGTTGTTAGCAAGGACTGATGAGACATCTGGTGTTGTTCCAAATGCATATTTAATTGAGCACACACCTCTTCCTAAAAATACTAAACTGGTTTTATTGAGGCTAACAAATGTTTAAAACACGAATCTGGGTGGAGACATAAGACACAGAAACAGGTAAACAAAATCTCTCTGATAAAATGAAGTATTTATAAAAAAAAAGACAGTAACAAAAAGTAAATTCAAAATAAACGGTGCAGGAATTGTAACTTCTATAATGACAAAGAGCTCCTGTGATGCAAATCTTTATTTAAATAAATAAATAAAGATGCATTATCAAAGAAAGTTGAATTCCAGATGCTTACTTTTAGAACTTGTTAGAAGTTACACATTATTTGGTTAAATCTCCATGACAGTGGTAATCATTTCAAACTTCACAGCTCAGACCTGAATGGAGCTGTGTAAGCCATGATCATAACACATAAGTTTATAATCTGACTGTAAAATGTAAAGTCTGGATAGTATTTGGATCATTGTACTGTCTCAATATAACGTACAAGTATGTTGATTTACACTTGATGCAGAGATCCTAAGATCTTAACTTGTGAAATGATCTATGAAAAGAGTTAAATTGCTTCTATATGTGTCAACAAATTGCTGTTTACTTTCAGATTTCACCACCTCAAAATCTATTGTAATGACAACCCACTTTTAACTGATCCGTTAAAACAAAAAAAGAACTTTGAAGAGAGTTTCCGCTGCTGTAGACAATTCTTGAGAAGAATTAAATAAGCTGCTACTAATGGATTTGCTTCTCTTTTTAAAACGGTTCTATTTCAGTTCTCACTGGTACCCTGACGATGACTGTGACAATCCTCCAGGGTTTCCCAGTCATGGTCGTTAAACCACCACGGCCTGCGTGTTTGACATGTTTCCCTGCACACCTAATTGAAATGACTGTGTCATTGTCAGACGGGTGCAGAACGAACTGAAAAGCTGATGAGCTGAATCAGGTGTTCTGGAACAGCACAACTAATAAATAATTGATTAGACGATAAAATAATCTTGTCAAAATCAATCAGTGGTTCTCGTTGTGGTCACATCTTTTAGAATTTGTTTTGCTCTCAGAGTTTTGTCAGTATTGTACTAGAATGTAATATATATATTTTTAAAGTAATGGCATTAATATAAAAGAGAAAAACTCATAAAAGAAGAAAAAACTTGAACAGTCATAAGAATTATAAAAAAAGTTAACCAACGTTCGATTAAAACTACTATAAAAAAACCCCAAAATAAGGGAATATTAACACAATATATCCAAATTCTCTTGTACAAAAATATTAAATAGGACATAGCTGTTGCATTAAACATGCTTGATTGAATGTAATGAGACAATAGTTTCATGACTTTTATTTTGAAGGGGAGTTTTCTAACTCCTGCAGAACTCTTGACTTTTACAAAACTATACTAACCTTTTGGTAAACACCGCAAACAAGTTAAATTTACTCTTGTTAGGCTTGATGAAGTTTTAAATACTTCCACCAGAGTCCTTTATACGTACTTTTGTTTCTTTTTGTGGTTGTCATGAGTGAAGTCTCTTCATTGAATTTTTGTTTTTTCATGTTTTGCTATTAAAGTCTGAGTATCATCAACAAAGAATGGTTTCAGCTCATCAACATTTTCACTCTTTAGCCAAAATAAAAGTGTCTAACATCCGGGAAACCAGTCACAAAACAACTCAAATACAAAAGTTTGAACCACTAACTGATAGAATGAAACACTTTGTATTTAGCAAATACTATTTTCTTTTTTTATTTAGTTATTTTTCACAAAAACATATCAAATATAACGGCAAAAATAGGTATTGAACACTGTGTGATCAGAATGACATTTGGAAAACTTTTTTCAGAATCTTTCATTTTGAACCTTACTTTAAATTTGTTTGAAATTGGAATTTAGTTATTTTTCTTAAGGGAAATCAGAGAAATTTTGGTTCAGATTTTCTTAGAAAATATTTTGACAGTTAATAGTGTTTATTCTGAGAGGATTTCAAAAGTTAGAGATTAACTTTAACAGGAGATAAGTTGTTCCTCAATTTTAATGTACGATTACCAAAATGTCTGACTTCTTTCATAAAAAGGTTTTAGAAAACAAGCTTCCTTACCCCAGAATAAGGGTGCAACAAGTAACCGACGAATCCAGCGATATCGATCTGTCTGAGGTAAGTTGTTAATCAAATCAAATTAACCTATATCATTAATTATTTTATAGAATTTTTTATTTTATGGTATTATTTTATTTTATAATATCATTTTAATGGGGAAAAACAACACTAGGCTGAACTTTATGAAACTAAAATGGGAAAAGATGAATCACTAATTATACACATTTAATTTACACTTGAATATCTTGGACGAATTAGAAGGAATCTGGAAAACTTCACCTGCTTTTTTCAGTACCAGGTATTTATCTCTGAGTCACTCTGAGCTGGATTTTTGGCTAAATATGTTCTGGATCAATTTCAGTTTAGTGAATTGGATTATTCAAAATGAGCCGATATCGATATATGAATCGATGGATTGTTGAAATGACTCGTTACACCTCTGCCTCACAGTCTTTTGATAAAAATGAAAAAAAACGAAATAACCAAAACTCAAACTGCTGATGTTCTTTCAGTTTACTATTGAGCGTGGTGCCTGTGAGTATTTCATTTGCCTTTTATTTGCGTATTTAACCGCACACTGACACAATGGTGGCTGAGAACAGACCACGTGAGAAAGTGATCTGACAGAGGACAACATTTTGTTTGCTCTCTTCCTTCAGTACACCAACCTGACTTGCCCCAAACTTTTTCAAGTACTTCTGGAAATTCTAATAAAGTAAGGATTCTTCCTGTGGGAATGAACTTTATCAACTAACTTTATCTCTCTGTTTTAGAGAAGTGCCTCCTTTATGCAAAACAAAATTGAAAATCTAATAAACAATATGGATATCTTTAAAATCCTCCCTCTGAGTAAACAGCTGACCAAAATGTTTTCAAAATGCGTATCCAATGTGTAAGCTGAAAATTTCCTTGCATAACTTTATGTGTCTGAAGCTGCACGTCCAAATGTGCCATCACTTAACTGGTTAGAAAAATGCAGCCTGTGGTTTTCCATCTAAACCCACAAAGCTGCTTCATCTTCGGCTTTCTCTTCTCATCTTTTCCCTCTCATCTTTTCCTTCCTGTCCATCTCTCGATCATCCACATTAAAGGGCGGCTGCTAATTCAGAAAAGATTTGTGTGATTTGTGTAAGGCATCAGTATGATTTAAAATTAAAAAAAAAAAAACCTCCTGAATATGACTTCTAGTCACCTCCGGCCTACGTCACATTTGTTATCCCGTCAGTATCACTCCTTGCCCGTCTGCTCTTGTTGCCTTTGTAATTTGACCTTCTCTGAGCCTCTTAATTGGCCCACTAGAGCTGGCCTCAAACTACCCCGGCTTTATAATGGCTTTCATCTCTGGCCACGGCTCGACTAATGCCAGCACTGGCATGAGCACAAATCTGTATTTACACCTGAGATCCCCGTAGACACACGGATAGCCATTACAAATTGCTGTAATGCTAATCTCCTATAATAGATTTAGCATTGATCTGTAAGTCTGTAAAGCGGTTAGGAAGGTTCATGTGGATGCAGCGTACGTCTAACCTTCGGAGTTTTCTGGAATTTTGCTTCTTCTTTGAAGCCCCAGTCGTGCTTTCTTCTTCACAGTGTGTCTATTTTCCATTTTAGAGATTATGGCATTAGTGTGAATAAGTTTAGGGACAGATTCAAACGTATTTGCTCTCCTTTTGTTGAATCATTAAGCAAAACTATCTACAGTTAGAAAAAAGTACAAAGAAACACAAAGCCTAGAAATTATAAAATTATTTGTGGGATCAATGCAGAAATAATTCATTTTTATATCTTAAAATATTGTTCAAAAATGTTTCTTCTGGGTATTAAAGAGGAATTAAAAGTATCCCAATTTAGTCCCAGTTTTGCTTGATGCATCATTGTGTCAACACTTTTAACGATTTTTAGGGCTTCAAATGTTTTCCATCTGCTGCATAAATGAATGTTTTCCATTCAAGAAGCCTTAAGCCTCCCACACTGAAGACCACAGAAATGTGTTTTGAGGGTCACAGACAACTGCTCCTACATTTTTCAAGTGTGTCAGACATTAGAAATCCTTTATAATTTATTTTTTAGGGGCATCTAATCGCTAACTTCTGCAAGAAAAGAAAATTCAGCAGTTAAAAGCACTATCTTTCAACAGAATTTAAACAAACAAGATTTTCATATTTCCCTTTATTTAGGATGCTTCATTTAAGGAAACAGTCTAACTTTTTTTCTTAAATATCCTCGCTAAATAATAGATATATTTTTGTAAAAAAATCTGCAAAATCAGCACAACAGAAGCATATTTGTACACTGGCCACGTCACTTTTTGTGTAGGTTTTCACATAATTACTCAAACAAAAGTGTTCAAATGTATCCAATCATCTTTTGATCTATTTTTAAAGCTATGCTTTATCGTTTTTAGCCAAATTAAAAAAAAAAATCTGTGTCGTTTTCTAGAACATAGTTGTTGCAGTAGTTTATTAGAAGTTCACCTCTGAGTTGTCGGCGGAATTGTTGGTGCGGAGTAAGCCCGCCCCCACTTCCCGTCTTCCATCTGATCAAATGGTGAGTTAGTTAGTTAGCAGTTGTTTTTTATTTCAAAATCTCAATTTTAAGCTTAATTTCCTCTATTTATCCTCTATCATGAGACGAATACTACAAGAACGTGTTAAAAACACCAAAAACAAGTTTCATTGAAGTGGCTCTTGAATGCATAACGACCGAGAGTCTTGTTAAATCACATTAGATCTGCGTAAAAAAGCTTATCAATTCCTGAGTGCATGTGTTTGTGTGCTTGTGTGTAAGTGAGGGTGTGTGTGTGGCATCAGCATGGCATTTGTATAATAGGATCAGTGTGAATTAGACTGAACTAAGAAGTGGCCCCTGGACTTAATTTCATGAGTCCAGGGCATGGAGAGGTATGTACGCCCCCAATACCCCACACCCATTCACTGTTGTTCATGCCCACAGAGGGACAGTCAGTTGATGTGATGCAGCACACTTCATTCATTTGTGTTTGTCGTATTTGCTTGCTATGTGCGCCTGTATAGCTGGTTGCAGGAATCATAAGCCTCTTTACCATAAGCGTTGAATAACTCAGTTACGGTAAATCTTCTTAAGTCTTTTCCTCCCTCACAACCATTTTTTCTTGTTTTTGTGACTGCAAGCTTTCAGCTTTGTTCTGAGTATACATAATGTGAAATGAAAAAAAAATGAATATGTTTCTTACATGTTTTTTCTTGTAACAAAACATGTAAAATCAAGATTTGAAAGTTCTATTACCCATGAAAACCTAAAATGTGACCAAACCTATCTGCCGTGAGGTTGTAAACCCTCCCTCTTCTTCTCCCATCACCTGATTGGTCTTTGATGCCGAGCTCCTTCATGTGCACATGTTCAAACTCCCCACAACTGTGAAGCATGGTTTTTCAGACGCACAGGAGGCAGACCAAAAGGTTCATGCAGTCGTGTGCATGTGTTCGGGTTTGTTTTTGAGTGCGCTCACACATGGCCTCTATCTTTATCTGCTCTGTCAGTATGTGTAAGAGCTCAGTTGTGGTTTAACTGTATTAGTGCTTACTTAAAGAGTCGCAAGAGTCTCAGTGTCTAAGCCTGTCTCCTGGATTATCACAAAGAAGAGAGCGTGCGCGTGTTTGACTGGGGAGGGTGTGTGGGTGCGCGAGCTCACGCACAAAAACATGCCGTTTGCATATTGTTTCAAACCCAAACCATTGTCATACAAATGATGTGCAAATGACTGAAACAGGAAGATTTTAACGACAAACTAACTCATAGAAACATGTTTCTGCTGATGATGCTCACACACATCTCCCATGATGCCACACACATCTGGGACATTGACACATACTTCTATTTGCATTTCAACTAGGATAAAAAGTCTTTGACTCTCACCTGTGGTGGGCACTTCCCCCAAAGCCTGTTTGCATGGCTGTTAAACAAACTGGGTATTAGTGTATCTACAGAGACATCTGCTTTTTTATTTTTTTTTTACACAAAGGGTCTACTGTGAATGTGGAGCAAACAAGAAATAATGTACTGATAGGGCTCATTAAAAACTGACAAAATGACACACCTGACGGTGAATGAATACATATTGGCTGCCTCGCCTTCATCCACACACATCCAAAGACTTAGTTAGAACAGATGGAAACGGGTTGTCTGCAGGTGAAAAATGAACAAATCTGTAAATGTGTGTGTGGCCTGCTCGAAATTTTAAGATTGTACACCAGCCGGTGTAAGGTGAAAATGTTCATGCACATTTTTTCTACAGGCATGCTGTAGTGAACACTTAAATAACAAGAAAGGATGAAGTAGGTGAGACGCAGGCGTGTCATACAGGTTTTTGGTATGGAGAGAAAGTACACTCATCCGATTAGTGTGTGCATAATTCTTAATTTGTATCTTCTGTCTGCCTGTTTGTGAATAACTTTGATTTTTTTGTGTAATTCTTGATTTGTAACTCAAACAATACATTTTGTGCATAACTTTATGTAGCGATTGTATTTTCACATGTAAAAAAATGACAAAATACACTTGGACAACTTTAAATTTCAAGAGCTTGAAACTAACTATCTTTAAAAAGTATGCACAAATTGCCTGGTATACACACACAAAACCGCATTGACCCACAAATCTGATGTTAGACTTTTTTTGTCTCCAAGACCCAATCAGAATTATTCCCTTCTCTCTTCTCCTGTATTTGAAGGGGCAGTTTAGATGCAAGTAATGTCCGGAAAATTTATTTTTTAAATTTCACCCTCCAAGCGGAGGGTAAACAAGTCCTCCGTTGTGTAAACTGCTGAGAAGCACTTTTCTCCACGTGAGAATGATCTGAACCACAGATGTTTACATTTAATTGTAAGTAATGACTCTTTTTGTAGCATGACCTTCTTAAATGTTATAAAACCGCTGTTGTTATTCATGTTCAAGCGCTGGAAGCTCAGCGCTAACGTTAGTGGACCGGCAGTTATTGGTGACGTCTTCGAAAGAAAGTGACGTCTGATACATGAGACACTAAGGAGCATTTTTACCAAGACTTGGAGGAAACAGTTAAGCTCTCTGTACGATTAAATGTTGAAACAGACTTCAAAAAGAAGCGGCAGATCAAGCACGCAGAATAAAAAGACAGATTCAAAACCTCAATGGAAGGAAGTTTGACAGCCAGCTTTGGGCATTTAATACCCATAGCTGCTGTTAAATCATGAGACAAAGTGTACAGTTTCTATAGAGTGAGTAAGATTATTACAAAAAATAAAATTATAAAAAATCACTTTTTACATTTTAAAAGCAATATACACACAACAAAATAGAAGTACATTGCAAAACTTGTTTTGAACATTAGCACTGCACAAGAGTCTGCAAAATGCGGCTCCAGAGCCACATGTGGCTCTTTTACCTCTTTGATTAAAATAATGTGTATTGAATGTTTCTAAAAAGTAACTGTAAAAGAAAAAGTAAGTAAGTAGTGAAGAAGTGAATGAATTTATTCAACTCATTCACAAATAGTTGAAGGAATCATTCAACGAGGATCCTAACAACGGTGGCCGTAATTCTCCCTCAACTCATCAATCCTTTGTAATTTATTAATGTCATACTGACATATTTGGACTTAATTTAGATCTTCCTTTATCACAGAAAATAACATAAACTATTTCATATTTTTTTAAAACGATTTTCTCTCTATGTTTATGTTTTATTTATGCCTCAAAAACACAATTGTTTGTTTAAATGTATCATGTCAATAGTAAAAGCAGAACTATAAATCAGTATCTTATTTTTCCAAAGGTTGAGTGAAGATTTTATGGCTCATACTGGGTTTTGGTTTGTGAAAAGTCAACCCGAATGGCTCTTTAAGTGTTAAAGGTTGCAGACGTCTTCCATAGCATTTTAGAGAACAACCGAGAATACTTGAATACATTAAAAAAAAGAGATGGACACTAGCAAAGGTTGATCCCCAGTGTTTTATATACCTCGAGATTTTAAGCGTTAAAATGTAGTTAAAATACCTTTGAGTTTAAAAATAAAAGTGTGTTTCCTTAATTATGGTAATGCGGTTCATATTAGCTGCCGCTAGATATCACCACAAAGGAAGTTCAGCAGAGATGATCTCATCTTTGATGTAGGTCAAAAACATTTTGAGTCACAGATTCAGTCTCAACCGTTTTCTTGACTGTAAAGCTGGCAACTACAAGAGGGCACATTAGCATAAGGGTGCATTCCCTACAAGACGGTGTGAAAGCTCGCCTGGACTCTGGTCTACAGAGATCAAAATCTTGATTTACCAGAGTGTGACCTAAAAGTACAGGAAGTAAAAGGAAAAAAAATAACTGAACTGCAAAGTGCAAGGAAAAAAAACACCTACAGTGCAACACTGAAACTGAAAAGAAGTAAAAAAAAAGCTGGAAAATGTCAAACAGAGGAAATGTAATGCAGTCAGAAGGTACTTTTTACTATGTGAAAAGCAGATAATTTGTGGAACTAGCTGGCTTTAATCTTGCTTTTTTACTATTTTGGTGCACCAAAGTGAGAAATCTGTCATTATCGATTTCTATCTTTGTTTAACCTGCTTCCTAACTACTGTATTTTTGGGCTATAAGTCACCCCAGAGTATGAGTCGCCAAATAATCCACAATAAAAAAGAAAAAAAAAATGTATAAGTCGTAATTTGGGTAGAAATTCATTTATAAAAACAAAAACGGAAATGTTGTCCTAAAAGACAGGTCTTAATAACAGAATATATAGCATTAATAGAGTGGATATGCGTCCTTTACTACCGTAACACTTTGATGTTAATTTAGCTTTGTGAAAAATAGGTGGAATCTAATCAATTAACACACAATTATGAACAATTGTTACAAAAAAATGTTTCATAAAGAACATGCTAACAAGTCAGCTAAACTCTGTTGAATTTTGCATCCTCTGTGTCACTTTGGAACAATTCTGCCAAGCTTGGCATAAGATTGAGCAATGTTTCTTCTTCTGCGTTCTTCTGCTGTCAGAAGTAAACCCTGACACCTAAAGTGCCCTCTAGTGGTTGTTGCTATATATTCATATAAAAACACATTTAAGTTGCACCTGGTTATAAGTCACATCCCTATGCAAAAAAGCAATTTATACTCAGAAAATACTTTTCTTATGGAAAAAAATGTGTTTTAGCATTAAAAACCTCATACAAAATGTAATATTTGATGTATGTGGAGTAAAAAATGACATCAGCTTGGATTCAAAGTTTTTAACAATTATTTGCAAAAATTAAAAAAAAAGGTACACCAATGACAAAATGTCAATTTTGACCAATCTGATTCTGAATGTGATGGTGAAAGTTTGCTTCTCCATTGTACACATAGAGACTGTGAAGGTCTGGGGTTTATGAAGACACCATATGTCTTTCAAAATATAAGAGAACTTAAAATGGGCTTAAAAGACATGGTATTTCACAGTCTCTTTCCTCAACAACCTTTTTGGTGTAACTGTTTTTGTGTGCGTGCGCTGGTGGTGAAACCATCTGCTGTAGATTACGGCTCCACTGCCACCACATATGTTAGCACACAGAAGGAAACCGACAAAAACTCTCAAAGTAACAGACAGAACTCACTCGTTTGTGGAGTTTTTATTTTCTTTCAACAATTTCTAACCCCATGTTTGTGATCAGTGACATTGACAAATGTCTTGGTGGGCCAATTTCAAAGCACACACAACACATTCTGAGTTTAAACCACCTCAAAGCTCTGGTTGTACATCACCATGGTTGTTTTGATCTAAACTTTTCAACACAGCAAAAAAGTGAGTTTAAAAAAGCAAAAGTAAAATATTTAACTGTATAAAGTTGGGATTTGTAGCATCACATATAAAAACTGAGGTATTTCTGACCTCCACAATAGTGTTTTATAGTATGAAAAAGTAAAACTGTACTACAGAGCCACTAAAGGGACATTAAGGTAAAAAAAAAAACAACAACAAAAAACAGTTATTATCTGGTGCGCACCAGATAATAACTGTTTTTTTTAAATTATTTTTAGCTTCGATTTTTTTTTTTAAATGTCCCTTTAGGAGCTCCGTACCACACAAACCAAGCAAAACCATGACATATAAAAGTTTCTATAGGTTACTTACTCAAGATAAAGGAAGGTTATAATATTAATCTTATAATGAAAAATATTTTGTTTTCTATTGAGTTCCCTTCATTTCATTAATGCTTCCAAACGTTTTTAGTTTTTTAAACTTCAGAAATTGTTCATTTTTAGTCATTTATTACATTTGACACTGAAGTAAAAACAAACATTTGAAAAGTTTTTGCTTTAAAAATAATTAGAGTCCATGATTTACTTAAAAACTGCAGATTTTTCATGCCATTAAAGATTTATCTTCACTGTTCTCCTTCAGTTTTATTTCATTGTCATGTTAAATTGAATTTTTAGGGGTTTTATTTTAATTGTCTATGAGCTGTTTTTCTAAATTTACTTTTGAACTGTGCTACACAAATAAACATGTTTTTACTGTTTCTTTCCTTGTCCTACAAGCTCAAGCTTCTGCTCTTTTATCACTGTGCTAGACACTTGTTTTTGGGTGTTTTGGTGGTACTTTTGATTTTTCTTTAATTTATTTTATTGTTTTCCTTGTTTTTGTGTTTATATTTTGCCTCATTAGTGTTCTTG
The DNA here is from genome assembly GCF_002922805.2 of Oryzias melastigma. Lineage (NCBI taxonomy): Eukaryota > Metazoa > Chordata > Actinopteri > Beloniformes > Adrianichthyidae > Oryzias > Oryzias melastigma. The sequence goes on from NC_050520.1 coordinate 14,788,363, forward strand.
GTGTTTCATTGCATAGCACCTTGTAACAGTTTTGGCTGTGTTAAAGCGGTTTATAAATAAAGTTGATTTTACGTCAGTAAAACTTAAGGTTAGTCGGTTTTTTCTCAACTTCAAAATCAAGGGGGAAAAACCCCTTCTGTGGCCTTTGGAGTGGGAAATACCGCTTCTGTCTTTATGTTAGTATCAAAAGGTCAGCTTTTTTTTTTTTTTGGTTTGGTTCATTGGTTAAGATGTCACATTGGAATATAACTAAACTTTTCCCCACTTTCTGAAGTTTATTTACCCAAGTGTGTAAAAGATTATATTTTATTTTGAAAATAAATGACAACATGATTTGACTTTTTTTCCCCCATTTGATCTTGTTCTCAAACGACGTAATTTTATCACCTGATTAGATCCAGATTGTTTCATTCAGACCTGATATGCAAGACTTCACAAATAAAGGAGGGTGTGTTCTTCTTTTTTACAAGACGTCTGAACAAGGTAGCAGAGCCAGAAAAAACAGTTGAAGTAAGTCTTTTCAGGCACCCTGAAACCCATCCGGAGCTGATGTGCTCTGCAGCACCACAGCTATGCTCCTCATGCTGCCTTTGATACAGCTGTGCTCACAGCTGGAATTAATAGAACAGGAGGTTTGAAGCACTTCTGCTTCACGGTGTGTGTTTCTGTACCTTTTTTTTTACAATCTGTACGTGCATGTTTATTCGTGTTTGCAGATTTTGTTATGAGCGCACTTTTGCCCCACACTGTGTCACTTCCACATTGTCTCCTTTCATATCCTCCCCTCACAGAAAAGGCACACACACTCAGTTACACACATGTGTTTTCCATTTAGCTTTTTAATTTCCCTCCTTCGCTCCTTTTCCTTTCGTCTGTTTAAACAGCCGGCGAGCGGCCTGTAAAAGCCCTGATCTGTTTACGCGAAGGGCTTCTTGGTGCTAGCCTGTTTAATGCACGGTCGTAAATTATATAAGATCTCCACACATTGGGAATGAACACCACATTGCCAAAAACCTGTTTCACATAACTAAATCCAGATTCCAAGATTTTAGCAGACTGATAATAAATACTCCACATTTGTGAAAAAATGCTAATAAAAATCTGTTGTAACTTTTCTATTTTATTTGATTGAATTAGCCATTGATAGTCTGTGTGAAATTAAATTATAAGCAGTTTTGGAAAAAAAAAGGAGCTTGTTTATATTTCCCTTTTTTACAACCACAAAAAAATAATCTTGAAGAGAATCAGTGACTTTATGATTGTTATCAGTTAAACACTCATTAACAATCAGTCAAAGGATGGAATTGGAATAAAATGCATGGAAAGTTGATTATTACAACCATTGAAGTTTATACTTTTGCATATTTTAATGATTCATTTCAGAACAAGTTACTTTTGAAAGCCTTTTGACCTAGATTCAATCACTTCTTACTTCTTACAACCAGAAAATGAAGTTGTAAAAACAGCATCCAGTCTTTCTTTATTTGTAGCTAAAAAACTTGGCAACTTCTATTTTGGAGTTTTTATTAACTTGTCAAATACTTTGCTGGAAAGGAGAAACTTCAAGAGGATTTTTCTGTGTTGCCTCCTCCTTTGAGAAGTCACACCATCAAAAAGCTGCAAAAGGATTTGAAATGCAGAATTTAGATAATGACTCAGTTCCAGATAATTTCTTTCCACTGAAAGATGACAGAAGATCAGCTCTGAGTGATGAGGCATGGCTGCGCTCAGTGATGCTCTTTGTGAAAATGGTGAGGCTGACAATGCTCATCAAGTGCAACAAGTGAGAGTTCTACCATGAGCAATTTGTCAAATCGTTTAGCGAAATGAGTGCACTTATCTTTGTATGCTAAGCCTTACTCATTAAACAGCCACTTTTGGTCTGTGGGTCTTGACCACAGTCAGCACTTGTATAGCATACGAGAATAACCGCAGTTATCTTTATTATGACTTCTGACTCATCCAGCTCTGGATTTCCGTATCCTAAAGACGTTTTTTTTATTCTTTCAAAATCTGCTTTCATTGAATTTTACATGGTCAAAATGTGTGAAGTACTGTTTTGCAAAAAATGTAATGTTGTTTTTGCTCCGATTATTTTTTCTGTTTATCACTTCAAGGAAGGTACCCAAAAATCTATTGTTAATTAGGTGCATTGCTCAAGAGCACATCAGTATTTGGGTTTTTTTGGTTGGCCATGTAATGTAATCTTTTCAGGTCATGTGATTTCCCCATTCAGTTAACCGTATTAAGCCATCTACATCAAATAATTGACAGATTTTTAAAAACCAAATTGTTTTTCAAACCTTTAGGTGAAAAAAAAAATTGCAAAATAATTTTTTATGACTCATAGACAGTATGAATTTATGATACGTTGGGTGATTTGCTCACAACAATGTTAATGTAAGGTGCAAAAATGTTGACGGGTGTTCAGGAAAAAGCACCTTATTTACCCATTGTCTCAAATAGGACAAATTTTCATTGTGTAACTGTATTATGAGGAAACAAATTTAGCATTCTTTTAAGTTAAATGAGGGGTTTTTGTACTAAATTTAGGCTTTTTAAACGTGTTGTGTTACATTAAAGATTTTTTTAACACTTTTACATTATATTACACTTTTATTCCTTGTTAACAAAATGATGAATGCATTGTTACATTAACCCATATGGAGCTTCAGACCAGTTGAAACCAGTCTGGGGAGTTTCAAGGCCCCAATAAGTACTTTTCCACTAAAAGAACAAAGTCATAAACTAATGTCCCTCAATGTCCCAGAAAACAACACAGTTTTTTTTTTTTTTTTTTGCTAAAATCGGCATGATTGTCATGAAAAGACCACTGGGAACACTTTTACAATAGATCAAAAGATGATCGGAGTGGGACTTTTAAGCTTCACTGTAGATACTGCAACAAAGTCCAATAAAAAAGTCTTTCAATGTGATTAATTTACATGCAATCCAGAGATTTTAACATTTTGTACGTGTCTGTTTATGCACTTATACGAATACAGTAACTAACGTGTTAGGAGTAAGTTTATGAAAGTGTCATAGGGTGAACAGTATTGGCTGTCAGATTTCAGTTTGACTATACTTCAACACAGTACTTTGTGAAGTTCCTTCACATTCTTATATTAGTTTTTATTTATTTTTACATCATTTATTGTTTGGTGTTTTGAAGCCCTAAATTTGACTGCGTGCAATAATTTAAAAAAAATTCAAAAAAATGTTATGTGTTCTTTATTTTTTCAGTAACAGCTTTTTACCACATTCCCCTGGCCAAAAACTCCTAACAAGCTACTACAGCTTTTTGTGTGTTGTAGCTAAATAAATATTTATAGTCCTACATCATGTGGTTCTTCAATTAAAGTTTTGAATCCTGTTGTAACTCAATGCTTTATTTGTTTTCTGATTTAGAAAAGGTTCCAACTGAAAGAGGGTTTGTTTTCCTGAGCTTTTAACTGTAAGTTTTCATTAACAGCATGTTGTGTCAACATTACATAGAAATCCCTTTGTTAGCGGTGTGCTTTTGAACATTCAATAGGTCTTGACAAATAATGGACCGCGGCCTGAGTTTCTCTTTTAGATTAGATTTAAGATTGGAGTCAGGGAGAAACAAAACAGATTTTTTTCACCAAATAACTTTGATCCCAGAATTCTGACTTTTTGTAATTCTTTGATTAAATTCAGAATTCTCCATGGCCCCAATCCTCTGTACTCCATCCATCCATCCAAAGCTGATATGATATTTTTCTGCATCTGATTTACGTTGATTGCGTCGGTGACATCTCGGTTTTAATTCCTACCTGGGTCATTGGTGCTGGAGCCTATCCCAACTACTCTTGGGCAAAAGTGGGGAACGGGCAGATTGCCAGACGGTCACAGGACCTCTTCCATATCTAAATCTGATCAATAACTTTTTCCTTATACATGTTTTGTTGTTTGATTCATCCCTTTTCTGAAGAATTTCGGCTCATGATTTGAGTCCTAGCGGCTCCATTTAAATCTTTGTTCCTCAATCGATCAAAATTCAAGGAATTGTGACCTAATCTGTCTAAATTCAGAGAAAGTGCCACCAAATACTATTTAAATAATGTCCTTAGTTGTCTATTAAAAACAGAAAAGTCAAACAAAACAAAAGGGCTCTGTGAGAAAGCTTGGCCAGAACCCTCACGCAAATCCTCTGCTGTTGACACACACCACCTCATGACCATGAATACACTCTTTAACACCCCATCCTGACACACACATGTACGCCACCACACACACACGCCAACTCTAACCAAACTAACCAAATAAGTATATACACACATTCAAATCACACACAGCCCAACAGAATGCACGTGTTTGCATATGAGCTCACACACAAACAGACACACACACTCTTCTTGTGTCGAGCAGGAAGGGAGTGGGATCGCTCCATTCGCTGTCTCACACAAAGCTGCTTGTTCAGTCATTATCTGGGAGAGCCTCTTCTATCCTCTACAGGCGAGATGACCAGGTCAGGTCTGAAACAGCCACTTCTCCCTCCTCCCGCCACCGCCACCCCCCCGCCTTTTATAAACAAGCGCAACCATTTGTTTTAGCCACTAAAATCAGAAAGGAATTGGACATTTGCAAACCAAATGAGGCTTGAATGGCAGGTTCTTGTACCTCATCCAAAGCAGAGGCTAATTGTGTGCTTGGCCACTCTAAACAAATGACTAGGACAGAGTGGAGGGAGAGACTTGTGGAGTGAATGAGAGGATGGGCATTTGTTAAGGAAATCAGGAGGCCGGCGAGCTCATGTGCCCTCATTCACTGACTGTTTGATTACTGAAGCACAACAAAGAAACACAAAGCACTCACAGCTCCAATCTCTGATGATTTTGTTAGAAATGGATGGCACACAGCAAGAAAATGTACACTGGAACAAGTACTTTAAGCTGGATAATCAAAATAGGCTGAGGATAAATCTAGATAAAAACATGTTTTGTAGCCTCAAGTGTTTACTTGTGGTAATATTATAAAAGAATAGCAAGACTAGATTCCAAAAAGTTACTTTAGTTGTAATATATTAACACTTAGTTATTTTAATAATAAAATGGATGCAGATGGATATTCAATGTTCAAAACATCACATTTTGAATTGATTGCATTAATTATTTAGGTTCAATTCCAGATTAGACAAACATGTTGACTACAATATACAATAATACACAACTGCAGAGCCCAACAAAAGTCGGTGTGTGTTTTTTCTTTTTTTGTACACATAGATTCAAGTCAACTCTCTATGAAATGTGACCTTTTGATTGACAGGTACCTTCCAAGAACCTGACAGGCACCCATAGTATCTGTGTGTCAGTTGACAGACATGTTTGTGCCACAAACTTTATCTATTTATTTCTTTAGAAACGCTGGATTTGCCAATTTAACTAAATTGCAAATGACCAGAAATTTGCTTTAACTTGGCTTTATAAAATAAATCAATAGCAGAAATAAACTGCTATTACTCAGTCATTATATTTGTCAGAATAATCGTTTTTGCTCTGCTACCTTTTTTTTTAACATGTTCTTGCTAATCCTATTGACAGTATAATAACTGGACAGCTACTGTTCCTATTGATTCGATTATGACTTCATGAAATCTGTGATGGCGTCCAATCGGCGTTTGGAAAAACAAAAGAAAAGTGGTGAGCATTCTGTCCGAATTGCCTTTAAAATCCAGTATACTATATAGCTTTTTAGTAGTTAGGGGTTAGGGAGGGATTTCAGACACAGCCAATGGGTTTGATTGAGAGATTCTCCTGAACACGCTTGCAGCAGAAGGGGTGTGGTCCTCTTACATGCTCACTTCTGATTGGTGAGAGTGGTTGCCTGGAAACATTGACTCTCATCGACTCAGACCAGTCACTGCTTACTGACAATTTCTAGCTCCAACATGGCTACGGCCGTTTCGCAAAAAAAAAAAAAAATGTAACTAAATTAACTTAATTTTGTTGGACCGGAAGCAAGTCCAGTTTCCAGTTAAAGGAACATTATTTAAGGTGCTTGACAAAAACTTTCTTGGAAAGTCAGGTGTGGACTAAACAAGTGACCTCTGGTCCACTTGTGATGAAAAGGTCTTTAGGTCGCGTGCAAAATTGCCAGACACACCAGAGTCCTTTTGCTTGGTTCAGATGACCTTTGACATCAGCTCACGTGAGCAGGCTACATGAGAAAACAAACTAATCTGGACCCAACAACTGCTGAGCCCCTAGTCTACTAGTGTAGAAAAACATACTTTCTACATTTTTGTTTTTTTCTCTTAACACTATTAATGAGATGACTAGTAGATAGTGCCTTGGGTACAAACCCTTAATTTTTTTTTAACTTCTCTTATTTTTCCAGTCTTTGAAAGCTGAAAAAGCACTGGCAGAAAACTGTTAATCATTACCTTTTGTTTAGAAACCTCTTGAGATGTAATGTACTGTGTAACCATTGTTTTGGGTTCTGCTTTAAACCCATCAGCACACTCCAGGGAGATGTTATTTGACTCTGACTCAGGTTAATGTTTCTGGTTCGTTCAAAAGAGTCCACGTCAACAGACTGAGTAAAGCCACACTGTTTTTCTGAACAGATTAGCAAACAGATAAGCCAAGTTACAGTCTGACAAATGAGTTGAAATATTAAATGATTTATGACTGAGCTCAGTTTGCAGAAAAAAAGACATGAAAGGAAAATAAATTCAGGACATATTTTTGTGCTGATGTCACAAACACAAAGGTGAAACATGATTTTGAGAAATCATGAGTAAAAAAGAGATCTCAACAGGACATACTCAGAAATGATCCTCAGAAGTTTATGAAAAGTCTCAAAAATGATGCTATATCTTCACATCTATGTGTGTTCTGTAGCCACCTAAAGATAACATGTTTCTATTTTATCTTTTTCTTGGAATTTGAAATTACGATGAGCTGCAGATAACTCTTCAAAGACTTATTTCTGTCACATCCGGCAGTTGCTGTCATCAGGTGTTAGATGGTGTAAACAACAAAGATGATCAATCAAATTAAAAATATATATATTTTAGTTTAACGTTACTATAGCATCATTAATTTAGGGATGTTAAAGGTAAGAGAAGGTCATGATGACAAAAAAGGCTTTACTATGAGTAGCACTGAGTCAACTACTATCTTGCACCTGCATGTATTTATGCGTGGGGGTGTGTATGTGTTTGCAAATGCGAGAGGGAGATGGTTAGTCACAGTCAGGAATCTCTCATATAGACTGAATCAGCCGCTGCAGATGTCAGAGGCCGCAGGGTCAGGGGTTGAGCTGCATAAGCCAATCACAGGTCAGCATGGGGCTCAGGGGCTTTCCATGTGAAGTGAGGGGTACTTAGATGGGATAAGTGGAGCAGAGAAAACACTAAGCCTGCTTTTAAACCCCAGTTTCAGTCACCTCACCAATCGTCATGTGGTCACTATATGTTAGCCAACAACAGAAGAAACCGCTCAGGTTTATTAGAACTAATCAGATACAAATAAATTAATTAGAAAGAGACAGCGATAAGAGCCCTTTACTTATTTACTGTTATTTGAGAGCCAACTGCCACTTAGAGGGTGCTTGTTGACAAAACTTCAGGGTATTTGATGGTCAACTCATGTTTTCACATCAAAATCTCCATAAATTTACAGAGCAAACACACAGAAAAAAACAACATTATATGTTATTTAACTAATAAACATTTAAGAAGGTCATATGTCTGTTGGAGACTGTCATGGGCCTAGTCATAGCCTGCATAGAGGCTAGTTTCGACTGAGCTGTATGGTACAGTACAGCACTATCCTGTTTAGAATGGTCCTGGCAATTAAGGTGAGCGTTTACACTCAAAATTGGACTGCATATGTAAGATGTAGACCAATTGTGTAACTTTTTGTCAGGTATGCAGCTACAACAAAAGTGAAGCTAACAAGAACAATGGGGGTCATCAAGCAACTCATTTTTTCACACTTGGCTTTTGATACTTCATACATACAAAGAACTGAATGTTGTTTGAGAGAAGATTGCAAGCGGCCAAGAAGAATACAGCCACACCTTGGATTTTCCGCCAATCAATGGGTTTCAACAGTAGCTCCACCCTAACTGGCCTGTTTTTACTTTTCTATGGACCTTCATCCAACGGGGGCACTAAACCCTTGTTTCCACTCTACGGTCCGGTCTGGTCCGGTACAATATTTTAAGCATTTCCATTGTAAAATTAACTCATTGCACAGTACCAAACCATACCTCTTGGGATATCAGTTATATGTTCATTGAAAAGAGTAACAAAATGGTTGGGACAGAGCCGCTGTAGTTACTCGTTGATTGGCAGAAAATGATTAAGACATTAGAAAGTGGTAATATAGCGCTAATTTAAGCTAATATTTCCAACGTTTGTAAGCATTCGGGTTTCCAGTTTCCCTTGTAGTCTTTTGGTCACGAGTCTGTATTGAAAATGCCTGCAAACAACAGCAACTACAATGAAGCAGTGACACGCTGGCGGTCTACACCATGCATGCACCGTAAAAACAAAACTGCGCAATGGAAGCAAGGCTTAACTGAGTGGAAATGCTCGCCAGAGTTACCTCGACTGTACCGTACCACTCCTTACCGTACCGTACGGGGCCTAACTGCTTAGTGGAAGCGAGGCTTAAAATGGTACGGTTCTGTTCGGCTTAATGGGTCCATTTTATAAATGAAGACGCTCAAAATACCCAAATAGACTGGACCGTACTGTACTGAATCGTTCACTGGAAACAAGGCTATAATTATCTAACTTTTTATCTGACTTTGACGTTTCATTTTGAAAAAAAAAAGAAGAAGTTAAAACATAATCTTTACATTTACATTGCCTATATTTAAATAAATCCCCCCCCCCCCCGGCAATTAAAAAAAACACTGCCTTTTTTAACCAAAGAGGGAAAAATCTTGTGCATATTTGAGGTCTATTTTACAGTTTATTTTGTTCAAGTCCCAAAAAAGGAAAAAAAAAAGTGTTGTCTATTAATATATGACCAAAATCTAGTCAGAAAAAAAGAGTAATCTGGTATCAAGACCCTAAAATATATCATAAAACTTTAGAAGTCTTGATGAATAACTGTGATATCTCACAAATGATAAATAACTGCAATAATAATAACATTTCCTTATTAGATTTCTACTTTGGGAGGTGTGACATGGAGCAAGTGCTATAAGATGAATGCAAATATTTGATGCAATTACAGAGAAAGAGATTAGCAGAATGAAATTCTGTAGTTAGTTTACTGTTTTTTATGTTTTATATTTTTGCGCATGTGTGGTAGAGTTTATTATTGTGCGTTTAAATACATGACCATGCTCGTTAGCATCTTTGTGTATGTGTGTTTCGTGCACACGCATCTCCGGCTCCTCTTGGCCCACGTTACTTTGATTGACAGGTGAAACTTGCTTTACACACCACAGTGCCCGCCCCCGTACGCCTCAAAAGTTCCACATCCGTACCGAGCGCTCATTGGCCAGAATTCTCCTAGCTAAGCGAGGTCAACGGACCAGAGGAAGTTTATCGAACGCCTATTGGTCGACTGTCGACGCGACGTGGTTGCCCCCACGTGGATCAGCGGCTCTGATTGGCTGGAGACCATTTAGGGGGCTGGGTTAGAGTTTCGGTTAGACGGAAAGCGTGACACCGCGTGAGAAAGTTGCCATTGATGGAAGGCAGAGCGAGACAGAGGAGTGTACGTGCTGCTGTGGGAGTTTTTTGTTATCAAAACTAACGACATATTTCCTCATTTTTGTGAAATCTAGTTTGGACTCAAGCTTACATACAAATTCGACTTGGATACGTTTTTTTCTGATTTATTTACCGACCCATTGAAGTGGAAACTCTTCATTGCAATTAACTTGTATTTATGCTAACCTAAAGCTCGGTGTTTAAGGTAGCATTCTTGTTTATTTGTTTGGTCGACGGGTTCTTGTCAAACAAATACGGGCGCGACTGAGGTTTCAGTCTCGCCTTCTCACCTGCTTCTCGTCGTCCTTCAACTTCAAGCTGGCTCCGGCTAATGAGCCGTGTTTTTCCGGTTGATTTACGGACACCGCCGCCGCCGCCACTGCTACTGAAGCGGACGAGGGACAACGACCTGGGACCAGAGCCAGGAGCAGGGATTCACGTTAAACGGCCCATGAACGTAGACCGAGCAGCAGCAGAGGAGAGATTCGGTTTCTGCTCGAAATTAAGGACAACCGAAAGGCGGATGGATTAGTTTCCGCAACCAGGATCTCCATACATCCTTGTTGTGCTTCATTTGATCCCTCGTTAGCGGGGTTTCAGGACAAGACACGTTCGCAGTCTCCCCGGAGATAACAATGTTTCCCCAGGGAAGACACCCGGTAAGCTACTTCCTCCTTTGGCTCTCCACTTCAGCAGGTTGAAACTGTGTTTACAGGAAGTATTGCCTCTTTGTTTGATTTGCACGTCTCACCCCCCCTCCACAAGCTCTCATGCCTGCTTATCTCCCTTTCCCCCTTGATAATTCTGCTCTACATCTGCCCTGGGGCATCAAAGAAGAACTGATAATATTGTCTGATCAAAAATTGAAAAGTTGCATCTTTAGCTGCAGGAGATCATATGCAGCAGACGCCATAATCCTGTGTGTTTGGTGTGTTTCAGACACCCCATCAGGCCCCGGGCCAGCCCTTCAAGTTCACCATCCCTGAGTCACTTGACCGCATCAAGGAGGAGTTCCAGTTTCTTCAGGCACAGTACCACAGGTGGACAACAGATTCACTCTGAATGCCCCGTTGTTTCTAAGAGGAATTTCTTTTTTCACAATGTCATCCACCCGCTAATACTAACTTTCAACATCTAACCACAGCTGCCCTCCTCTACCACAGTACACAAAACACACAACTGTGGCTACAGACGAAACCACCAACCCAGACTGGGTTCACATACTGAAAAGCACAAACATAAGCAGTGGGCATCAGTTAGTACTTTCTCTGTGGTGGGTCCTGAGGATTCATAAATCATTCTTTCTATAGCCTTGCATTTGCAGTTCAAAGACTTATTGTGTGTACTTCACTTTTTCAGTATTTTAATTTGTTTTAAGGTATCGTGGGCACAGTAGGCCGGAGCTGGTGACAGTTTATGCTTGTCGAACGCTAAAATAAATGTCATATTTTCAGCATTTTTGTTATCAAGTATCTAAACTTTGAATTTAGAAACTTGAAATGTTTTTCCACAAAGTTGATTGTGTGTATTTATTTTTTTGTTTTTCAGTCTCAAATTGGAGTGTGAGAAGCTGGCGAGTGAAAAAACTGAAATGCAGAGACACTATGTCATGGTAAGCTCCATATAGTGTTCTGGGCTTTTGATACTATATGATGTCTCTAAAGTGAGAGTAAAAGTTCCTCAAATCACAACAGGAAGACTTTTTGCACTACAAAATGCCAAAAATATGATAATTTTTAGAAAACTTCTGTGTTTTTTTCTAAAATATAAATTCATTGTTGGTGTTTTCTAACAGCATTTAAATTCAATACTGTTCTCAAACTGTTCGATTCAGATATGTATTTTATCATTAGAATACACTAGAATAAAATGCATTACACTTTAGTTTGGATGAAGTTGTTGTGTTCACTGCATTGTTCAACTGAAATACCTAAAACACTCCTTCCTTTTTTATAAAGGTGTGTTTTAAGTCCTAACAGCCACTCTAAGTGCTTTGAAGCCACGTTGACAGTTAAAAGAAAACACCTTAGGCACGTCCGTTTTGTGTAGTCTTACTCACACGTTGACGAAGACACCAGATGGAAAGTGAAATTTAATTTTGTTATCTAAAAATACTTTGGCATTTGAAGTGCAGCATTTGGAAACGGAATCGCAGCCCGGTATGAACGATAAATCTCTGCTGGGCCACAACTGCCTTGTAATGATCAAAGGAGAAACACACACAACAACAAAAATTATATTATTTAGTACTTTAAAGGCTCACGGTTTGATTATAGCCATGTAATGTTTTTGATGTGTCCAAAAGTTCAGAAACAAGAACGAATGAAATGGAATGATTACTATTTTGTGTTAATTCTTGTGTTTTATGAGTAAAAACATCACATGAAACATTTCTATCTTGTTAAAAAAGTGCTTTATAGTTTGATTCTTGTCAAAGTTTTAGGGTTTCTCTCACTGACGAGTCTGCCTCTCCTCTTCCTCAGTACTACGAGATGTCGTACGGCCTCAACATTGAAATGCACAAACAGGTACGGCTGCTTATCTGTCTGCTTCTTGTGTAGTCTGCACCTTCACGTTTGAGCCTCTTCCTTCTTTTGTGTTACACTTCCTTATCGAAAGGGTTTTTGAGGTATTTGCTGTGTGTACTTGTTGACATGTCCTGTGTTTGTGCGAGCACACAGATGCTGTGTATTTGTGTTTATTCGTTTGTGTATTCTTTTTTTTTATTTATATATATATTGAATGCTTGTGTGTGTGTGTTTGTGTGTTTATTTGTGATTGATGGGGCTCTGTCTCCATTTCCCCAGTTAGGGCTGGCCGGCTGAGCCCAGAGGCACAATGAATGGCTCTGTAGATTGATTGGTGCTGTCTAGAGGAGCGGCATGGTTTATTACATTAGAGGGGCAGGGCCGGGGAGGCAGAGGAATCGATCAACCTGAAGCCGATGGAGGATATACAGTGTTAGTCCACCCTTTTTTTTTTGGAAACTGGGTGGTTAAAGTAGATGGAAACGTGCTGCATGGTATAGCAAGGTCACTGCATGCAGATGGTAATGCATGAGTGTAAAAATGCAGATTAATAGTGAAAAATAACCATTTTTGTTGTAAAAGTGTGAACTCAGAGCGGTGGAAACTCTCTGATGCACATAAACACACATTTCCCCACAGGAGTGGTGCAGAGCTCAGAGCATTCATCAGTAATTACCACCGCTATCGACCAGTCAGACCAGAGGAAATTAGGGGTGGATTGGCTTGGCTACTTCACAGAGAAATCGAGATGGTTCCCTGCCTCTTTTACACTTTTTTTCCCCCCTTCCCCACCTCATTGAGTTTCTTCTCATGTTCTTTTCTTCTGTTGTTCTCTCCCTTTTATTCCTCCAACCTCTGTCTGTTTCTGTCTGGCTTCCCTGCTCTGATAACGGTTGTGGGATCTTGTGTTTTTTTTTTTACCCCACCCCTCCTGAGTTTTTTTTTTTTTTTTTTTTACTTGGTTCTCTCTTTTCATTTTACGTCCATGTGAAGCTGCTGTTCTTTCATTGTGAGGGAGATGCATCTCTTCCTATTGTCCACACGTACATAAACACATGCACTAAAGCTCCAAGGGAGGTCATTAGCTTGAGGCTGCAGTTGTCAGAGCAACAAGCTTCTTTGGCGGGGGGTATGGGGGATACAGACTAACAACCCACCTCCTGCTGGGGATGTACAGAGGGGGGGAGTCTGTATAGTGTGGCATTAATGCTCCAATTATATGTGTAATGGGAAGCCTATTCCCTTTTAGGGCAGTGTGTGCCCCTTGATGCTTTCAGCCTCCCTCTGTTCCCTTAACTTGTGTCATGTGGATTAATGCACCGCAGTAAACTCTCTGTAATAGTTTTTTTTTTTTTAAACTTTTTGCAAGTGTTTTGAGTGAACATGTGTATCTGGTTTCCCTTTTTTTCTTGTCGTGTTCCTCTGAACTTACTTTAATATCAACTTGGATTTTTTTTTTTTTTTTTTAGCTTGTTAGGTTTGCTTGGTTCTCCTGGTAGTAAATGGCAACACTATTCCCAGACGTCTTATTCACTTAGCCTTTAAACAAAGCTAATTAAAGGCTTACAACAAGACTAAGCAAACGAATGTACAGGTATGTTATGCCTGAAATAGATCTTTATTTAAAGCTTCCCCAGCATCAGGCTTTATCGACGGCAGTTTGGCTGCTTGTAACTTTAAAAAACATTTATAAACTTCTCTGGTTTTTAACTATTCTTAATTATTGTGTTTAAAAGAATAATCACAGATTAACATTCATAGTTTCAGACATAATTTTAAAAGGTTTTCCTAATTATTTAAGCTTGTTAAAAGAAGGATTAACCTTCTATTCATACTTAAAGACCCACTCCAGTGACAATTGTTTTTTTTAAAAGGTTCTTGTGGCATTTTTTTTTCTTGATGAAGGACACATATGAAAAAAAAATAAGTTTAAAATTGCATTTCTGATCATTTTTTTCTTTAAATCGTGAATCGGAAGCTGATGGAAAAATGCTGTTTGCATTTGTGACGTAAAAACTAAAACTTCCTCTTTATGATTCAACTACTTGTACTTCTTCATTTCCACTTTTCAACTAGATCAAACGTGTATGACTGGATAGCTCCAATATTGCTCGCCATTTTTGTTGCACCTGTAATGTTTCGAAAGTGGATGTAAATAGATAGGTGACACGAAGTGGGGACGGGTTTTTTTTCATGTCAAAAGTCCTTCCCACAACTCAAAGGCACATTTCTAATCAACTACTGCCACTCTGCAGAAACTATATCCTAGAAAATAACTGTTTATTAAATCAATTTTCCTAGAAACGCCATAATCATGATTATAAATTTCAGTGGGAACACTTTTGAAATAGCTCAAAAGATGATTGGATTGAGACTTTAAGTTTTGATTTGTCTTCATCTTTCAGATGCTCTTGATCTAAACAGTTGTTTCTGTGACAATATGTTTAATTTGTTTCCCTTTCATTCTTCTTTTTATGAAATGTAACTATTCTGATAGATTTTGCTCTAAAAGGGGAAATATAGTTTAGAATTTTATTAAAGCCTTGCTCCTCTACATCTTTACAACTGATTAGCTGCTCTTGAACCTTATATCCTGTACTTTAGGTACATGTCACAAATTCTAAACTCTTAAAAAATAGCAAAGTTTTTTTTCCTGTTTCTGTTTAAGTAGATGGAGATGTGTGTTGTTAAGCCATTTGATTCCCCCATAACCCTGGATGATGTTGTAGCTATCTGATTGTATAATAAGTAACACGAGCCCCTTTATCTGATTTGATGGCACTGAAGGGGTGTTTGGTTTCAGCCAGTTTTAGCCACCTCCAGGATTTTATTTGAGGCATGTATGTGTTGGCATGGATACTGGGGGAGACTAAACCAAGTTAAGGCTGATTAGATTATGTTTAAGTGCTGATGGGAAGATGGATGGAAACGTAGACGACAAAGAGACGCTGGGAGAAAAGAAATAGGATAGGTGAGATGCATACTGTGCATGAGGTCAGAGGGAGACGTGGACAGAAAGTCTGTGATTAATGCTGAAATTTGTCCCACAACGGAATAAAGAGACACAAATGTCATAGTTGTTACTTTGTGTGGTTGTGTTTAGCTCGTGAAAAGACTTCAGCTTCCAGTGTAATACTTGCGTCTAAATTAAGGTGCTCATGTACCTGTCTTGTTGTATTTGTGTAATTGAACATCTGTCTTTTTTTTTTTAATGAACACAATGATGTTGTATACAATTAAGTCTCTTTCTCCACCTCTTTTCCTTCATCAGACGGAGATTGCCAAGAGACTAAACACCATCTGTGCTCAAGTCATTCCCTTCCTCTCACAGGAGGTAAGTATGCGTGTGACTTTCAACCGTGCGTTACTTAAATGAGTTTGGCCTTGCCATTTTTAGCTTCCCAACTGTTTATTTCCAAGCTTTTCCAAAGCATGCCTCAGTACTTGGGCACTAACCTTCAGTCTGTGTGTTTTTCAGCATCAGCAGCAGGTCGTTCAAGCTGTGGAGCGAGCCAAACAGGTGACTATGGCAGAGCTTAATGCTGTCATCGGGGTACGTGGACTGCCAGGTCTTCCACCCACAGTGTGTATTTTTCTCATTTTATTTATCTACGATCACTTTGAATGTATATAATCTGTCTTTTATATATATATATATATATATATATATATGTGTTGGTGATGAAGTGCTTTGTTGAAAGTTCTTAAAAGTTGTGATTGTTATGTACATTTCGAAGTCTCCCTGTTAGTGTGAAACCATCTTCTGCACTATAGGGCGCACCTTCATTGAATGGTCTATTTTTGATCTTATGACGTATATGAGGTGCACAAAAAATAAGGCGGATTAGCCAAGACAAAATACTCATCGGCTAAAACAAATAAATAATGTGACTACGCTAACTCCTAACCTTGTTAGCAGCATGTAAAAAGAAGACTGATGCCTCAAAAACAAATATTACCATGACTAAGTATGTTAACTCCAAATCTTGTTGGTAAGGGTGTGTATTGGCAAGAGTATGACGATACGATTTGTATCCAGATTAATGTGTCATGATACGATGCGTATCACAATATATCCCAAGACAATACCAGAACAATTTTTCACTTTTTTTTAAGAGTATGACTTATTTAGAGCTCAAAGAGCTTCAGTGTGCTGTGCTGCAATTAGCAGTTGGAAAACTAAAGTCAGACACCAAAGGAAGCTCATAAATAATTATCGTCATGTCAACATTTCAAATCAATACGTATAAATCGATAAGTATCGCCACACGAAATATTGTGATATATTGCCAAGTCGATTTCCTCCTACACCCTACTTGTTAGTAATGCAAAAAAAAAAAGACTGATGTCGCTAAAACAAACTTTTTAGTGATTAAGTATGCTAACTCCTATGCTTATTTGTAATGTAAAAAAAGGTTGATGCCGCTAAAACAAACATTATTGTGACCACGCTAACTCTCAATCTTGTTGGTAACACGTAAAAAAACAGACTAATACTGTGACTACACTAACTCCTAATCTTCATAAAAATTACAGACTGATAACAATAAAACAAACTTTACTGTTGGCTATGCCTACTCCCAATCTTGAAACACCTAAAAAAATAAATAAACCCCACAGTCTGACAGTACCACATGTTAGGCATGTGTGTCACAAAGACACCAAACCTTGTTTAAACTTGTAAAAAAAAAAATGAAAAAACAAAACAGACTGACAGAACGCTGTGTACCTTTAAAAATCGCATTGACATCAGTAAACATAACCGGAAGTAGTTAATATAAAAGGCACTCTGGATTATAAGGAACGCTTCATTAAGAAAAAAAAAGTTGTGTGCCTTTTAGTGTGGAAAAATATGATACTGGGTCTTTTCTGGTTGTAACTTTTAGGGTAGATTTGATTGTTCTCTGCTTTCTTGGAGTAATGTTATTTGTGTATCCTCACTACTTCACAAAAAGGATTTTAGGTTTAGGTAAATGTGGGACATGGTGGGGGTCCGTAACCTCAGTAGATGAACAAAGTAAGCACTCGGATTGGGGTGTTGTTTGTTCAAATGTGGGGCGGGATTTTCAGTTGGTGCGGACTGAGCTGGATCTCCCAATTTGTGTGTGATGAGAGGGGGATTTGGCAGTTGTTGTTTGAGTCTTAATTGCAGGATTTTAGTGTTTGTAAAAGGAGGGGGGGTGGCTCACAGCGTTGCTCTTAGATGAACATCCCCCCCTCCCCTCCCCAGTCTCCTCGTCTCCCACGCCAGCCTGTCATTCACCCCGTTTGTGAGTTAAATGAGGGTAATGAAGCATGTTGGCCTTACCTACACACACACCCTGCGTACACCAGCTCACACTAACATCCCCTGACAAACTGGGCTCCCCTTGCCTCCACCAATACTTCCCCTCCATTTGCTCTCGTCGGGGGGTTCTCTGCATGTGTGCGCGTATGTGTGTGAGGTTTTTTTTTTTTTTTTTTGCATCTGTCTTTGTGTGCGTTAATGTGTGGCAGAGCATGCATTTCTGTTAGAAAACAGTCAGAAGGGTAGGGCAGTGTGCTTGGCAAGTTTATCCAGTCTGTTTATGCATGTGTGATCAAATTTTACTCCTGGGTGTGTTTATGTCTGAATAATGGGCAGCGCATGTGGCCTACCTTTGACATTTCTGTCAGGTAGACATGGGGGTTGAGGTGAAAAGGCTATTTTTTTTTTCTGTATTCATTCATTCCGAAAAGACAGAGTGAAAAATGGCCAGAGAGGAAGAAAGGAGGCGGTTGTGGAGGGGGGGTGCATATGGGGTTAGTCAATTAGGTGAGATAAAAGTCGGTTTGACCTTCAGCACTCCTTCCTCCCCTGCTGAGTTGCCTCCTGTGCCCCCTTGTTCTCCTCTTTCCCTCCTTCCTCCTCCCCTTCTTGTGGCGAATCAGTGAGCTTGGATTCCCGCGGCTGCTGTCTGAAGAGGCAATAATGATGTTTTGGAACACAAAGGCATTTCACGCTCAGACGAGCGCCTGATTTGGTGTGAAAGAGAGAGCAGGGCTGCCTGCCAAACTTGCCCTCCCTCTTCTCCTGACCCTCTTCTTTCCTTCCCTCCATCTCCTTTCTCCTCAACTGCCTCACACCCTAGCAAGAACTGACAGCGCAAGCAGCAGCTGGGGCTCCTGACTTTCTCCCCTCCTGCTCTTTCTTCGTCATTCCTCCTCTTTCTCTCCGTCTCCCACCCCCCTCCGCTGCTCCCTCCACATCTTAGGCTTTGGGCTGTGATCCCAGCTGTCAGAACTGTTCAGTGTTTGACCTCAGTGGGAGGAGTGTGTGTGCATGTATATGTGTGTGAGTAAAGGAAGAGGATGTGTTCACCCTCTTCTAGAGAGCAGCAGCTTGTAAACCCCAGACACTACAGAAACTGTTCCTTCTGCTGATGACTTCAATAGTGCCAGAAGTCTATTGATTAAATTGCAGAGTGCTATTGATTTTTCACTAACTGGTGGCTATGTTTCATTCACGTGTCCTTCTAAGTTTTTGGTGTCAGGTGTTGTCGTGGTTCACATTTATTTCAGCTGAAGTCTCATACAGTTATTGCGCTGTAGCTCATCCCACTTTGTTGTTTTTCTTCTCTTAACAGCAACAACATCTATCCCATAACCACGGGGGTGCTCCTGTTCCACTAACCCCTCACCCTGCTGGCCTCCATCCCTCCCAGCTGGGTGGATCAGCCGGTCTCCTTGCTCTCTCAGGAGCACTTGGTGCTATTCCTCCCCATCTGGTGGGAAAAGATGGAGATAAAAAGCCTCATCTGTCTGGACCGGACTCACATCCTTCAGGGCCCGAACACCTTAGAGGTGAGGAGATTTTGTCAACATGGAAAAAAAATGTAAATTAAAAAAACACCAACAACTATGATAAGCCACTTAATTTTGTATATATTTGTTAGGGTTTAGGTGGCGTGTGAATATATTTACGAGCTGCTTTTCTCCTTCAGAATCTACTGGAATTACGTTGATTGTTTTAATGGTTGAAAAGTTACACTATGTTAAAGATTTTGTGTTTAAGCGTCACCGGTGACGCCTCAGGTGTTAAAAGGTTAAGCTGGAACTGTTACGTTTTTGTTAAATACAAATTTGATTTAAAAAAAAAACAATTTTCTGATCTACTTTGACTTCAAATCTAATCTAAAAGTATTTTGTTTCTTTTTGTGTTGTTGTTGTTTGTGGTTTTCCATGTGGCTGAACGCTCTACCCTTGTGACCTGAACTGCATCCATTTTTTTTCCATTGGCAATAGAGCGAGAGCCCGGCACAGTGAGTACTTCCTCTTTCTGCAGCAATGCTTTCTGTTCAGAACAACTGACTTTTCTTTCTTGTTTGTTGTAAAATGATGGTTTGGCCTCGGGGAGTTGCAACTTGATAATAAATTTAGGTTTGATTATCTTGGCTCAGTGAAAAGCGCCTCTTTTGGCATTTGTGTGCATCAGTTAAATGGAGCCAAAAACGATTGACTATGTGGCCAGAATACATTGTATGTCAAAGACATGGAGCATGTGCCATCTCCTCTCCGATTCTTACAAGTTGAATTAAGACAACTTAAGCTGAGTACTGTGAAATTAAATACAATGAAGGTGAAACCATTCTGAATTACTTTTGTAGTCATTGTTTGGTGCTAATAAGTTTGAGCAAATAACTAGCTGCTGCTTCTTTCCCTTTGGGTGGTTGTGATGTAGCGGTCGATTCCTGATCGGTACATTGCGGGTTTGATACCCGCCTTGTGTCAGTGTCCTTGGGCAAGACACTGAACCCCACATTGCCTCTGGTAGAAGGTTGGCGCCAGTGTTCGGCAGCAGAGCCCCCACCAGTGTGTGAATGGGTCTGTGACTGTAAAGCGCTTTGGGCCTTTAAGGAAGGTA
The DNA here is from genome assembly GCF_002922805.2 of Oryzias melastigma. Classification (NCBI taxonomy): domain Eukaryota; kingdom Metazoa; phylum Chordata; class Actinopteri; order Beloniformes; family Adrianichthyidae; genus Oryzias; species Oryzias melastigma. Next base: position 14,808,476 of record NC_050520.1, read on the forward strand.
GAAAAGCGCTATACAAGTATACGCCATTAACCATTTAAGAGAAGAGATATTGAAAAAAAAAAGGTCTTCAAATGTGGACGTTATTACCCCATCTCATCCTTGTCAGAGCTGCCAGCTATCAGAAAATACGTAATAACCTTGGTTTTATTACATTTAAAAGTCATGTGAAAACATAAATGTAAACTTCTATCCTTCAGAGCACATCCACTTGAAAAAGCATTTCTCCTCCGCCCACCAGCTCAATGGGGATCACCTTATTGGTGGATTGATTGCCATCCAGTTGCTACAAAACAATAACGTTTGGACCGCTTCAAATGCCCTTACAATTGGAGCAATAGAAAGTAGCCAGAGTGGTAGGGATGTGATTCATATTCTGCCCTACTCTTCTGTGATCAGTGGAAATCATATTAATTTCATTATGATTACATCACCTGATTAAAAAAAAATTTTCTAAATTATTTTCATTTATATGGCCCAGCTTTCATCCCTTCATATGTTGAATACTTGTCTAAGTGCATGTGTGTTTCTGTGTATCGGGATCTCTGGGGTAGGGCTTTGGCCTGCCTCTTTAGTTATGCCCTAGATCTGCTCTGAACTGGTTGGCTTCTTTTCTCCTCCAAATGAGCCTCTTACCATGGTCACAAGTGCCCAAACGTGCACACACGCACACATGCGCACACTAGCTTGTCCAACCTGGCTTGCATTGTTGTGACTATTTAACACCTCAGTGAGCAGATTACCCCCTCCTCCCATCGCCCCTGATCCCGCGCTTAAAGACTCTCATTGTGTTTAATATCACCACCTCTGGGAGGGGAGGGCTTGAGAAAGGGAGGGGGGCAGTCATATGACACTGAGCTTGTGTGTGTGTGAGAGAGGGGACACACCATGTTAAAAGCGAATGGGGCGGAGTGACGGAGTGCACCATTGCTTATGTTTAGCGGGTCAGTGCTTCTCGGCTCACTCAAATTTTTCAATGAAGAGGTGGGGGTGAAGTAAGGGGGGGGCTCGGCTGGATAAAGATCTCCTACCCACAAGGCTTTTTTTTTCTTCTTCACGGTCCCTCGTCTGTTGTCACCCTTTCTGTCCCTCTGTGCCCTCCCTCCATCTTCTCTGTCCTCCCTCCTCTCTTTTTTTAAGCCCCCTCCTCCCCTCTAGCTGTTCATCCTTTATTTACCCTTTCCCCCTTGAAGTGCTCGCTCCCTCGCCGAATCTGTGCATGCGCATGTGTTTGTGTTTGTTGGATGAACATTTCATTGACAGGCTGAGACTATAATGGACTCAGCATGAAGCTTTAATCCATTAACAAAAGGATTCATTGGTCAGGAGGCCAGAGAGAGATGACTCTGTGTTTGTGTGCATGTTTGCTTAGTAGTTGTGTGTATGTGTTGCGTGCACGTGCTCGCCTAGTCTTGGGACACTGAAGTGTTATGCAAGTAACACACAATCACAGTCTGTTGCACATGTAAAAACACACACACAGGCTTTCACAGACAATTGAACTCCACACACACACACACACACACACAAACAGGCTCCAGCCAGCGCAGCTTGTCAGAGCCAGAAGAGGGAGCACTGATGGAGTTTGAGAGCCACTTAATGTAATCATCAACTTCAGAGGCATGTGTTTGTGTTTAGCTGTGACTGTCTTTGGTCAAGTGTGAAAAGAGGTTGCTGTTAAAGTGTTAGTGCTGCTTAATTCATGCTCATGTGAGCTGTTAACTTATTTGCAAGCAAGAGTCTGTTTTTCTAACCTGCTCTGCTGAAAGCTCTCGTAGATAACTGCTGATGGGTATGACCACTCAGAGCGCTCTCGCAGATTAAACACACAGCCAGGCACAAGCTAAACTGAAGCCCCTCACATTTTTAGAACCCCATCTTTCTTCATCTCTGTCCTGCAATCTTTGCCTTTTTTTCCGTTTGTGGTATCTCACCTTTCGTATCCATATCTTTTCTCATTCCTGCAGAGTAACTCACTGCTGCCGGAAAGTCTTAGGAACTCAGATAAGCGCCGCAATGGTCCAGACTATCAAAACGACAACAAGAAACGGAAGGTGGATGACAAGGACTCCAGTCACTATGTAAGGATGGGGTTTAACGTTGATCTGTCTTGTTTTTAAAGACCCACTCAGATGAAAATTGGTGTTTTCAACCTGTTCTTGTTGGATTTTTTTTTCTCATAATGGACATATATTAAGGAAATTAAGATTAAAACTACATTTCTAAGTATTTCTTTATTCAGTTTTTTGTGAATTTGGAAAAAAAAGTATATTTGTTACACAGAAAATACAATCACTAAGCTACATTCTGATGCATCCACTTTGTAGACAACAAGATCCACAAACGTCTTTCTTTTCCTCGTCTGAATTTACATCTGGCATTTTTTAATTTTGGCTAAAAACATTATAATTAAAATAAAAAGACCACTGGGAACATTTTTAAAGTAGATCAAAAGATGATCAGGGTGGGTCTTTAATTTGCATATGAAAACATTTATTTTGTTGCCTCTTATTTATTTGCTACGTTCTTCCGTGATTGGCTCCATTAGGATAGTGATGGAGAGAAAAGTGACGACAATTTGGTGGTGGACGTCTCGAACGAGGTCAGTATTTATGCTTTCTTCTTTTTACTGTTGTTCATTTAATGTTCATGAAAACTGTATTACCGGTAAGCTGAATTTTTTTTGTTGGTGATCATTAGGACCCAGCTTCCCCCCGTGGCACACCTCTTCCCTCTCCAAGAGAGAATGGGCTGGACAAAGCACGGCTCCTCAAAAAAGACCCTTCCAGTCCAGCCTCCACAGCTTCATCAGCCAGCTCCTCTTCCCTAAAGTCCAAAGAGATGGCAATGGTGAAGACTGTCACTTTTGTCAATGTACTATTGCACTATATTCTATTAAATCGAAAATATTTAAGTAAAGTTTTGTTCTTTGTGACAGCGAGATAAGGCGGGAACACCAGGACTAAAATCGAGCACACCCACTCCCAGGGGTGACTCCACACCTGGACCAAGCTCCACACCTGGAATCCGACCGAGTCTCTCAAAACCTTCATCGATGGATATACCTCATCCTCCTAGTTAGTTTTTTTGTTTGCGTTTATTGCAAAATACATTTATACTTGTGAAAAACTTAACCGACAGACTCTTGTTCCCCTTTTTGTTTAGCTGCAGGTTTGCGAACTCCCCTGGCTGTCCCAGGCCCGTATCCTGGTGCCTTTGGTATGCTGCCCCATGCCGCAGGCATGAACGGGGAGCTAGCTGGTGCAGCCGGTGCTGCAGCGTATGCTGCTGGGCTGCACAACATGTCACCTCAGATGAGTGCTGCGGCTGCAGCCGCCGTGGCTGCATACGGTCGCTCTCCAATGGTAAGAGCATTTCAGGACCACACAATAAACAATTGACAACAATTTGACAAAGAAATTCTTCACATAAATCTGTTGTTAAACACAAATGTATGAATAAAAGAAACAATTTAAAACAATTTTCAAGTTACTAATTCTACCCTGAGTGAGAAATCTGTTAACAAAGAAATAATTAATTTTTACTTTTTAACTTTAAATGAAATAAAAAAAATAACAATAGTGTGCATATAATGGGGTTTAAACTTGCTTTTGCCATTCTAATCAACTATCTGTTGTTCTGTGTCTGGAATTTCTATTTGATAATTGGTCTATTTTAAGTGTTGAGTGCTTGAAAATCCCATTTTATTTTAAATAAATAGAGTTTGAATAAAGTTTCAATAGCTGCACAGCTGTTTTCCTTTATTTTCTTTGAGTATTTTTTAAAAAAGTGGGCACTCGGGTGAGCATTTTAGTTCACTCTTGACTGTATTTGCATAGTGTTCATTAAACTGTTTAAATAGGTTCAGTGGACCCACAGCTGTGTCTGGGCAACACTTAATAGCAGCCCAGTTCAGTGTGTTTGCTTGCTGTACGAAGCGGAGCAGGGGGTTTGCAGCACACACAACCCTGCCTCTGTGTTTGCAGCTTCTTAGTCATCATCTGGATTCAGAGGGGTGTGTGTGCTTGAGAGGGTCTGTTTGCTCTGTGCTCATATGTGCTCTGTTCTGCAGGTTAACATTATCCTGTGAGCGTTTTTCCACTTCCTACTGACATTTGTTTGCTTTGTGTTTTTACTATTGGTGTTCCCTCTTAAAGGTCGGTTTTGACCCTCATCCTCACATGCGGGTTCCTGGAATGCCTCCTAGTCTCACAGGGATCCCAGGTGGCAAACCGTAAGTCAGTTTATGTAGAATCAATAAAAAAAAATGTATTCTTTTCTATTAGTGTCCCTACTTTTTCTATAATTTAGGATCTCTTTATCTTTGAAATGTTCATTCTTCCGGTTTGTGTTATCAGGGCTTATTCCTTTCATGTGGCGGCCGATGGTCAAATGCAGCCCGTCCCGTTCCCCCCAGATGCTCTGGTGGGACCAGGAATCCCTCGCCATGCCCGTCAGATCAACACACTAAACCACGGAGAGGTTGTGTGCGCTGTGACCATCAGCAATCCGACTCGCCACGTTTACACAGGAGGAAAAGGTTGCGTTAAAGTTTGGGACATCAGTCACCCAGGAAACAAGAGCCCCGTGTCCCAGCTTGATTGTCTGGTTGGTGAAACTATTGATTACAAAATTTAAAATGTCTATAGAGTAGGGCTGTCAGATTTGTCGCGTTAAAAACGCGTTAATCTGACATGTGCTTGACGCCGACAATTTTTTTTGACGCATTAATCGCAGATTTTTCTCATACGTGCCTTTCCATACCGCGTGCGGGCGTCCCCCCTTTAACTCACCGGCTGCTCTCATTAGATCACGGGCGGGTCTCCAACCACCGAGCTGCGAGCTAAATCCGGCCGGCGCTAGGACCTGGAGAGCTCCAGCACTCTAACCCGGCTCCGGTTCACGTCTGGTGGTACCGGCTCGCGTCCGCGCCGCGTCCTGAGAGCTGCGGATCCCCGATGTTCCGAACAGCCAGCGCACCGGAGGACGTTTTAAATGTTCTGGAGGTTTCAGCGTGATCCAACCGCAGCATAGCGGTCTGTCTGCCGCCATATTCATGGCGTGAACTCCGAGTCTAAGTCTAAGTCTAAGTCTAAGTCTAAGTCTATGCGCTGGACACGTCGCTGCATCGAGCTGCAGCCAGAGAACGCGGCGGCAGTAACAGACTGTCAAACTATCCACAGTGTATCCCGCTTTTCTCAGTCTTTAATGTTTTAAAAAACAAAAGTTCATTGGAAATGATAAATCTCTATTTATTTATTACTGTAGTTCAGCAGAGGAGGAAAAGATTTGGTCCTGACAAAAAATGAACATGAAAGTGTTATGAAAATTTTATTTTGATGTTTTTTATTTTATTTTACTGAACGTTGATTGAAGTTTTGAATTTAAAATGCCCTTCACTTAAACTTGGGCTTTTGTTAGGCATTTTATGTTACAGCCTTTTACTGTTAAGAAAGTTTATCTCAATATGATGTTACAAAATAAAGTATTTCTGTTGAAAACTATTAATTTTGCCATTCTTGTTTTCATAATTAATGTAGAACTGTTAAATTGTTAAACTGTTAAACTGTTAACTTCCAAATTTTTTTCCTTAAAAAAAGGCCACATATTAATTTGCGATTAATCGCGAGTTAACTCAGGACAATACGATTATCGCGATTAAAATTTGTAATCGCCTGACAGCTCTACTATAGAGTTGTGGTGGACTTTTAATATTTATTATTTATCATTGGTGTGATTGGGTGTTTCAAGCATAATAAATGAGGGGAGAATTGATATGTATCTGAATGACAAAACTTCAATCTTTATGATGATAAACTCTGGTTTCTTCACTTATTGCGACAGAAAAGCTACAAATCCAAATGACGGCCACATAAAGCATTTTTCAAATGTTTATTCATTCATAGAATAACCCTTACTAAAGTCCTTTTTAATAGCTGTTGCATAAAAACAAACAAAATGTTTCCAGCAATTCATAAACAATGTGAAAGTGTGAAACATTAAACCGCCTTATTTTTATTTTTTTCCATCAGAACTGGGATAACTACATCCGCTCCTGTCGTCTCCTCCCTGATGGACGAACGCTTATTGTAGGCGGTGAGGCCAGCACGTTGTCAATCTGGGATTTGGCCACGCCCACTCCCAGAATTAAAGCAGAGTTGACGTCATCGGCACCAGCCTGCTACGCTTTGGCCATCAGTCCAGACTCAAAGGTCTGCTTCTCGTGCTGCAGCGATGGAAACATCGCAGTCTGGGATCTACACAACCAGACCCTTGTCAGGTAAGAGCATATTTTATTGCACTGAGCTTCTTTTTTACTGTTGAGGTCATTTGTTACTCGTTAAGTAGAGGTTATCACTTCCTGTTTGTTCTCTGGTCAAAACAGCTTTCACTATTTCTAGTATCTCAAGTTTTGGCTCATATTTGCTTTAGCATGGATTTGATAAAAGCCATTTATTTATGTTTAAAAAAATACGTTCTAAATTGAACTTGCATGTGTATCCCTCAGGCAATTCCAGGGCCACACAGATGGTGCCAGCTGTATTGACATCTCCAACGACGGCACCAAGTTGTGGACAGGAGGCCTGGACAACACTGTCCGCTCCTGGGACCTGCGGGAAGGACGGCAGCTGCAGCAGCACGACTTTACCTCACAGGTATTTGAGTTATATTCACCCTGTCTTAAAAAATCTATCTAGGTGTAAAAAATTATTTACCGAAACGTGACTAATATACTGTAAAACTGAGCTAATACTTTTATTCCAATTCCTCTCCTTTGTCCAGATCTTTTCTCTTGGCTACTGTCCGACTGGAGAATGGCTTGCTGTTGGGATGGAGAGCAGCAATGTGGAGGTCCTTCATGTCACCAAGCCCGATAAATATCAGCTTCACCTACATGAGAGCTGCGTTCTTTCTCTACAGTTTGCATACTGTGGTAAGCAGCACCAGATCTCTCACTGTTAGTGCAAATATGTCTGATTTTTTAGAGTCAAACTTATCCTAAAACTGAAGAGGATGACTGAGAGAGATTTGCTCACACTGAGTCTTAAATCTGGTTATTAAAGGTTGTGTCTGGATAAATAAACTTCAGAATTAAACATTAAAAAGCTATTTACATCTTTCTTCTTTCTCCTGTTTTGTTTGTGTTTCACCAGGCAAATGGTTTGTAAGCACAGGAAAAGACAACTTATTGAACGCGTGGAGAACACCCTACGGAGCCAGCATATTCCAGGTAGGAAAAATAGATGAATCCATTCAATCAAATATCATTTTTGACATAAATCAAACTAGTGATAAGTATTACTGCCAATTTGTTGATTCAATAAGTTGAAAATGTATTTTATCTCTTTATTTGGTCATAAAAAAGGTTTTCACACAACTAATAATTAAAAGACAAAGACAGAACTTTAAGAAATAAATTGATAAATATGTATGTTTTCCCAGTAAAAAAGTGATTAAATAATGCTTTTTTCAATCAAATGTATTGCTTAAAACCAGAACTCAGAATTGTTCCTACGTTTTCAAAAATGCAGTTTCTTTCAAGTTTTAGCTAATAAAGTAATGGACAATAATAGTTTTCTGAATAATTTAGTTGACTTCCTTGTATTTGTAGTTTTAACATAAAATTGACTCAACACTTTGCCATAAAAGTAGCTCATGTACCATCGCAGTTTTTCTTTAAATACGTACTGTAAAAAGCTTGAATTTACTTAGAGTTCATGCAAATGCTTCTTTTAGCTGTCTGCTGTGTTGCCAGATTGGGCGGGAAAAAATAAAACACCCGATTTGAGCAGAAAACTGCCCAATCTGGCAAACTATCTGTAAAACAGCACACCCTCCTCCCTTCCTGCTGCTCACACCTTGCTCCTCCTTTCCCTGCTTCATCAGAGAGCAGAGAAATTCATAAAAGAGTCACATATTTTCACAAAATAGCAACATTTTTTGATTTATTTTCCTATATTTATTTGAGCGCAGCTATGTCTGCAGCTCACCGCTCCCCTGGGGGGATGGGGCAAATGTAGAGAACAAATTTAACACACGTAGGTGTGTGAACTAACTAATGGGACTTTAACATAACATTAGATTTTTACTAACGATTTTGTCATTTTACTACTACCTTTATTTTTAAAAATGTTTTTCTGTGCTGTTTTTTTGAAATCTTTTGTTGCATTGTAGCTTTTTCAAAATTTTGCACAAATTCCTGTTTTCTTCTTATTTTCAATATTGTATAATGCCATTGCAAATTTACATTGATGCATGTTCAGTTCATACTGTTGTAATAAGTTAAAAATTTAAATTTTCCGAAAGTCTCCGTCCTAGGTTTTACTATTCACTTAATTAACAAAAAAGGTGTATTTCCAAAATTATTCTATAATCAAATATTTCAAGAAAAAGTATCGTTGATACTTGCCGATATCGGCTAAAACTCCTATCATGTACTTTGATCACCTAAAAAAGTTCTTGTTTTGCTGTTTTTATGTCTTAAAACAAAAAACATGTTATCATTTATGTGAGTAAAACTTTTTTTAAATACATGAAATAGTGTTAATTGGTAAATATCACTTTACATAAAGAGAAATACTTTTGGATGTAATTAAAAACATATTTTGTGTTAGGTAATAACTTGTTTCTCTCCTTTCTTATTTCTCAGTCTAAAGAATCCTCTTCTGTGTTGAGCTGTGACATATCTGTGGATGACAAATACATCGTCACCGGCTCAGGAGACAAGAAGGCCACTGTTTATGAAGTCATCTACTGAAAACCTGGGAAAAATTCAGCAATACTTTCCATTTGCTGCAAATGTTCCCATGTAACTCATGGAGCGAGAAATCACAAGAAGAAAGGAACTTTCCCAGGACCTTTATTTATTGTTTTCTGCTGCAGAGACACTGAAAAGGAGGCGAAATGTAACCTGCAGATATTTATTGTGCCTGTGAAGGTGGCTCCACATCTGAGGGGAATTATTGGAGCGGTTGGTTGTGGGAAAAAGAAAAAATATGAATTCTGGATCTTCTGCTTCTCAACCATCTGGAAGTTTAGTGACCAAAGGTGACTGAATGCAGATCTTTGGATCAATTCAAGACTTTAGTGGCCAACCTGTAAACATGAGCAAGATTTTATATGAAATGACCATGAAGAGAGAGAAGCTGTTTTATGAAAACTGAGTGCAGAATACATTCACTTCAAGAAATAGTCAAAGCATGGACTCAAACCACAACTTTTGCTTGGTGTTCTGACAAACTTCTGTCTTAACAGGATTTTCTTTACTGACTTCTCTATAGAGATGACAGGCCTGAAACTTCCCAAATGTGATGGTGGATGCACTGAAAGCTGATTGCTTGTCTAACTGTATTCTTTTGTAAGTTGAGATGCTCGATTTTCTTTAGTTCCAACTTCAGACATGGAAAAGTATTTTGAAGTACAATAATTTTGAAGGTTTATAATAGTTTCCATACACACAAGGATCAAAATAGTATTTTAAATATTTAGTTACAGTTTAGAAAAAACGTGCTTTTCTTTTAATCATGAGTTTTTCAGAGTACATCTGTGATTTCAGGCTTTGATGGATGTTCAGGGGTTAATGGCAGCTTTACATACTGTGATTTACTTTTTATTTTTCATGGCACACCCCTTACACCAAATCAAAAGGTCTTAACCTCATCATCTCAATGTCACGCAATGTCTTATTGTGTCAATGAATATTTCCACTTCCTAAACTGGACCCAAATACAAATCTTTAGCAGTTCATTAGTGCTCGGCCATTGGAAGATGAACTTAAAAATGTCCTTTAGCAGAGACATAAACTCCTTAAAGCAGATGACTGTCACGTTAAAGAATATTCCAAGATGAAATTCTTTTTAAAGTATTTTAAAGTTGTGCAGGTAATGTTCTGTCATGTTTTTCTGTCTGTATATAAAATTGTACATTTTGTTTTCTTACAAGACATGATTTAGAAATAAACTGTTTTTGTATGTCTTTTACATGTAATCTGGAGCAAGTGGTGTTTATGGCATAAACTTTGGGAATTAATTTACAAAGTGAACGAGTCAAAAGGGGGGGGACTTTTGAGCCCTGAATGAGTTTAGGATTTCAGATACAAGTGAAATTTACAAAAAAGCTTCCTCATTTACCAGAGGGAGATGATAAAACTCCAATAGCTTTACTTGGAAAAATCTGAGCAATAAAATTCCTGAAAGTTGGAGAA
>NC_050520.1:14818826-14836660 GCF_002922805.2 Oryzias melastigma
AAATCAGGCCCACAAACGTATTGCGCTCTAATGTGAGAACCTTTATTTTGACAAGAACACCATGTTACTGATAATCAGCCAAATTTAAATTATCAGATTATTTTATTTTTGCATATTTCACAACAGATGGCTTGTCAGTTTCATTTCCAGTCACTGAAAAGCTTATTTTGGCAGCATACCAGGTCAATGGCCTTGTGGTCTAATGTCTGCCCTGAGGATGGAAGGTTGTGAGTTCAAACCAGGCCTGAGTTATACCAAAGACTGAAAAAAAGGGACACAATACATCCCTGCTTTTCACTCAGCTTTAAAGGGTTGGATTAGGCAGTTAAACCACCAAGAGTTTCCGAGCGCAGCTGTGTCTGCAGCTCACCGCTCCCCCAGGGGAAGGGTCAAATGCAGAGAACAAGTGTCACATACCTAGCTGTGTGACAACTTAGGGAACTTTTAATTATAAAATGTGGTTTTTGTGAAAGAGAAGTTTAAATTGTAATTTAGAAAGAATTATTTGTAAAGGATGATTCCATACAGCTGATCTTAAACTGCAGCTAACATGATATATTATAAAGAAATAAACTTTAATGACCAACATAAGTTCACTGCTGCTCACTATCAGAGCTTCAATAAATTATACTAGAAATACATATATTACAAATCTATTATCAGAAAAATCAAAATGATATTTTTTGATGTTTTTGCACTTTAACTTTTTAGTCACTTCATTATGAGCCCAGCAGTATATTCTTTATAAACTTAAAATAATTTTAGTTTACATCAAGACCAAAATACGTTTAGAAAAAATAGTGTCTGATGAATATTAATAAGACAAAAAAATGCATGAATAGTGGAGCAAAGTGTGATCAAATCTGTTTGGTTTTAATTTATTTTAAAAAAGAAACCTTGATTTTCAAGGAGTTGCTGCAATCCATCAATGTGGGAGAACATTACACACACTTCACTGCAAAAAGTATAGTATATGTATAGCATGGTGTATGATCTTACCAAAATAATAATAATAACAACAATAATGAAACTGCTCAATAAGAACTGATCATGCAGTTACCTTATTTCCAAGGGAATAGCATTTGGAATAGAATTGGATAGAATAAAACTTTAATTTGAAAAAACATAAATTACCTTTTGCCATAGCTCTATAAAAATAAAAAAACAGACAGATAATAATTAACGCTAAAAAATACACTTTACTCTTGGCTTGTAAATATTATCTAAGCAAAGCACAATACTTTAGTTGTTGCTGGATCATAGCTATTAAAGAACACACCTTCATATATTTGACACAATATCTAAAAAATAAGGCATTGGAGTACTGCTGTGGCTCAGCAAAAATCCTGATATTTACTTCATGAAATTCTACATAAATGGAAATAAATCTGCAGAGGAAACGTTTAATAGAATAATAAAGTGATGGTCAGATACAATAAACAGAAGTAACTGCTGCTCCAAAAGTTATTTCATTATACTTAGTCAGCTGCGTCAGTGGATTTGGATATGTAGCCAACACATTAGTACTTATTAAATCTATTTAGTTTTGTTTTTGTTAATGTTGACTCAAATTAGAGCAGGCTACTTTGGACCATATTCTTTTATTTATTTTAGTTTGTGCCATGCAATATCCTCAAAAGGTTCCAGAATCCAAGTCCCACTCTGTCCCAGTGGTCTGTTGTTAATTATGATTATACAGTTTTTAGGCAAAATCAAAAAACATAGTTTCTCCAAAGCAGCAGGAGTTCATTAGAAATTCACCTTTGAGTTGTGTGACTGTTTGCAGGAAGTAAGTCTGCACCTATTTCCCATCAACCCCTTATTTACTGCTAGCTTAGAGCCCCTCACAACCCCAAACTAACATTAGCAGGGCAACAAAAACAGCAAGCAAAATCGGAGCTATTCAGCCGTAGTTTTGAACCAGATGCTAGCTCGGACGTGGAAAACAAAGATGGATCTATTTTTCTGCAAGTGGAGCTTGTGGCCTACCATTTGTAGTTTGTATGTAACAATTGCAAACTTTTCACACAGCATTCTTTTGTCTTCTGCAGCCATTATTCAAGTAAAGAAATACCCAGAAACACACATTTAATCTTTTTTTTTTTTACATATAACTTCCATAATGAGAAAAATACCACAAGAACATATAAAAACACCAACATTCTTACTGTTGTGGGTCTTTAAAGATAAGAGACATGAAAAAAAATGAAGCAAAAACAAACAAAAAAAATGTTTCCTGACATACATAGTGTCAACCACAACATTATGCAATATCTTCCTTCTGTAGTCTTTTCTGAGCACATCCTCTTCACAGCTGCCTCCAGCTTTTCAAAGGTTTTCTTGTTGGTTGCCATGAGAATTTGTTGCTTCTGACTTGAAGAGTCAAAGCTAGTTTGTGTGTGGGATGTCTTTATAAGTTCAGGCCAAACCTCACACCTAACAGGAGCACATTGTTTTAGACGCAAAAACATTTCTCTGGAACCACAGTGAAAACCAGTTCCAGTTGATGCTCTGACGCCGCGAGACTGTAGTTTCCTGTGTATGCACATCTGCAGACAGGTTTTGCATGTTGTTTAGCATTGATCTCAGGTCTGCTGTTGCACTGAATGGATGCAAGAAGCCCTCTAAAGCTAAATGTCTGCAGGAAATAGAAGTGACAATGGCGTGTGGAGTGTTTTTGTGGATTTTTCGGGTGTAGACAGACGCAGAACACAGCAGCTGTTCAAATCAAGTGCGCATTAAACAACTGAATCCGATCCCCTGCTTAATACTAACTCAAACAACAAACAGACGAGCTCCATGTCTCTCCCCTGATGTAAACTGCAAATCAGATTAATTACTGTGAATATATAATTCTCTAATTGTCTGTCCCCAGCTCCCAAACACTTGCGCAAACACGAACGCACAAATGTTGTACAGAATGAGGTGATTATGTGGCAATTACAGCAGTCACAGTGATGGAGCAAAATCTGATCCTTGGAGGGAAAAAATGGAAAAAATGTCACTCCAAGTTTTCAGCCTATCCTGAGATTTCTGGGCCCTGAATCCCAGCGTTCTCTTTAATCATCACCACTGCTGCTTCTCTCCAATACATAGAGGGATTATTCCCTCTAAATCTCCCAAATCCCTAATCCTATTTATCTCAACGCCACACAAAAAAGGTGCTCTCTGCTTACTGCTCAGCTTATGTGTACAGTATGGGTGTAAGTACCGTATGTCAGAATGATTTTCTACATTTGTGAAGCCTTGTTCATAGTCGTGTTTCAGGCTGGAAATCATCAGTTTTTGTGTCACCGGATGAGGCCTACTAAAGATGCAGATTTTGCTTTAACTCCTCTCACACAGACACGTGAAAATGCCTGCATGCGGTTCTCACCAGTGGTGGGTGTCACTACCGCAACACTAGAATAATTTGACCTCCATTTACAAGTCAAATTCATTTTTTAACATTTCTATTCTACACCAAATTTCTTTGGTGATAAAGTATACCACAATTACAAAAACAATGAATTTTCATCTAAAAAATGATGATTTCATATATTAAAAACCAGACCTTATAGCAAAAATACAAGAAAATCAACACTACAGAGTTTAAAAGACTATGGTTGACATCCAAGCAACTGTAATCAGTTAAAGTTACAAATATGAGAGAAAAATGCTGATTTTTTATTTTTTGGAATTGGCCACGAGTTACCCGATATTCTCATACGTCTGTGACACTTATGCAAAAACATTTGCATGACATTTGCACAAATGTTGTGTGGTATTCAAATGCTTAGGATGTCACATTCCCATTTTTATTTCCAGTCAGTACAGGATCCTTAAGCTATATTCACTAGGACTAGGTATCGGCTATAATTTTCAGAATTGATTAGATTTACCAGAGCCTGAATTGATTTGATTCTGATTCTTTTCAATTTTTTTGATCCTCTCAATTTATTTTGATTTCAATTTAATTTTGAGTTTACATGGTTTACACATATAGACACACTTGTTTAGAAATACATTAATAATCTACATATTTGTTTTGAAGATATTCATATTAATCTGATACAGTTCACATACTGTATTGGTGAAATAATAATGAGATTGTTAAAATCATACAGTGTCACATGGTTTCTTAAATGGAGAAGCTCCAACAATTGATCTGCTTCTCCTGGAGGGCGTTTCAGTTTGGCTTCTGGCGATCGCACTACAGCTTATTCTAAAAGAAGAAGTAAGTATGAGCAAAAAACATTTGTTTAGAGCACAAATGGTTACTTAAAAAATATATTTCTTTAAAGAGTTTGGAAAATTCCTGCCTTTGAGTATAAAGATGTTCATTTAGTCAGCAATGTATGTTAAGGTCAACCAAGCATTAGCATTAGCCATCCTATGTATCCAATTATACGTTAGCATCAAGCTAGCAGACTTTAGCATTATGTGTTAGATCGATCTCTACTTTGATGGATTAATTATTGATCTATTAAGCGTAATTAATTCAGATAGATTAATCAAACCTAATGTTCACACTGCCCTCTACAATGTGTGTTCTAATGGCCACTTCCAATGAAAAGTCTATGTAGACGCACACACTTTTGGGCTTCTGTGTTCAAAACTCTCGCATGGCTACACAAGTTTCTACGACCCTTTTTGGGCTCTACGTAAAAAACGCACAGCCATTGAACGAGCTTTGCAAGTTAAACAGTTTGAACTTTGACTTATCAGGCACTTGATTTGGCAGAGACGTATGGATGGCGTGGTCATGGAGGAGAAATTAACAAGTGTGGTGTGTGCCCGAATGGAATCGTATGACACCAAGTCTTTCATATATTGGAATAGAGCTGTGAAAGAAAAATTGACAAGACTTGTCCTGCTTTGACATTTAACACCAAGCCTCTTCCAACTGTAGATGGTGGACATGTGCTAGTAAACAGTAGAAGAAGAGGGATCTGCACCCTGCTTGTCCAGAGTGAACACCATGGACAAAATGCGCATTCAAGAACTGTGTCTGTCCGTAACTTTACAAAGTTTTCTTCGACTTCTTGGTCACCTGTTTTAAGATGATTACAGAATCAGTGAGAGGAGTGTGAGGGTCTGCACAAACAAATGCAAGCATTTCATGTCATTGAAAGTGTCTTTGAAAATGGTGACAAGCTGTCACAGTCAAGAAAAGGAAATCTAGAACAATAGGACGCTGCGTACAATAACTGTGTCTAAACAGCAGTTTGTAAGACTTATTCTAGTCAGTAAGTTTCACTCCACAAACAGAACTCCATGCCTAAGAAACACACATGGGCAAATCTGTTAACACTCTTTTACTGAAAAAAATGAATTTACCAAAAAAAAAAAAAATTTGACTAAAATAACAGTGAATACAAAATTTCAGAAAAAAATCTAATAAAACTCAGATCTTGTTTCTGAATGCTTGTTCTGAAGAACCTTAAAAAGAAAAGAAACTAATGAAATCGTCCAGGACAAAAATAATGGTAGTCTTGGTTAGGTGTTTTCATCTTTTTGAGGTAATCATTTTCTGTAATTGTCCGTAAGACCTCTACATCTCATTTTTGTTCACTTTTTGAAGCAAACTGCTCAAAATATCTCTAGTTTGAAGGATGATCAGTCAGATTCAGATCAGGGTCCATATAGGGTTTCTTTAGAAACCAGAAAAACTATTATTTTTGATACATTTAAGGAAATCTAAAGGATGCAAATATTTCTGTTACCAATATAAGATTGAGGGAGTCCTCCAAAACTTAAATGTCTTAGCAAACACCTTAACAATATTCAAAAGTCCTTCAGAATTAAATTGTTTGATGGAAAATTGTGGCTGTTGCTTCAAAAAACAGTTTTTCTATGTTGCATTGGGACTTAGTCAGACCTCTTGAGTCATTTTGTCTTTATTTCAGTTGGAAAGCAAAACCCAAACCAGCATTTAATTTCTAAGCTCAAAGGAAAAAAAATGTCACAAACAGTCAGCAAATAGATCTAATAATTTCAAATTAAAATCCCTAAAAAAAAAATCTTTTCAATGTAGTTTCAGTTCAATTATATTTTAAAGACCCACTCTGATAAAAATCATGTTTTTGATGACACATTTTTCTCATGATGGAGGACAAACTAAGGGAGGGGAGAGTGAAAACAAAGGGATGATGGGATATAAGTGGAGGCTTACTTCAGAACTCCTGCACAAATTTTGTTCTAGAAAACGACACAAGTGACACAAGACAGCTGAGAAAGCTTTCACAACAGATCAGAATATTATTGGAGCAGGACTCTAAAGTCTCTTTGAGGTTGTAATTTAATGCCAACAGAATTTCTGGCTTTTTAAAGCCCCTTGAGTTGTTCCTTTTCCTACAGGTGCTTATAAATTATTGCTTTTTCATTTCCTTATGCAACAGAAGTTGATGTTCTCTGCTGAATTTGTGCACAAATTCATGAACTAGAGTGGTGGAAGTAATAGGACTAAAAGTACATGTAGGTGAAATTAAATAAACTCTGACTTTGGAATAATTTGAATGAATAAAACCAAGCCATTAAAACTATTACATCCTATTATCTTGAAGAGGCCGGTCCTCCTCCTTTTTTTGTCTCCTCCTTCCTGGTCTCACTAAAGCATCCCCCTTCTTTTTTTATTAAAGCCTTTGTCTTTATTTGCTCCTCATTTTCCTTCTTTTCAACCATCCTTTATCTTTGTCTTTTTCCCCATCCCGTGTTGATTGTCTCTCATCCTTTTTTAAGCCTTTTTCTCCTCCCATTTTTCCTTTTTTTCCCACAGCCTCCTCAGGAAGCCCCTTTAGTGTGCGTGTGCATGAAAGTGTGTGTGCTAATGAGCTTAGAGCTGTCTCTCCCCCAAGGTGAGGTACCACGCTGAGGTGATCAGCACTGCTGGAGCTGCAGGTATCAACCGCAAACACCTGCCTGGTTGAGCACTACTGCACACAAGTGTGCAACCCTGATGCTAACACACACACACGGGCGCTTTGCACTTCCTTTTGCTCACGTGCACACTGACACACAGCAGAAGAAAATAATTCTCTTCCTCTGTTTCACTTGTACAAATGTAAATGCAGAGTAAATCTTTGCTTTTCTGTCTCGTACAGTTTTGCAAACACACACAAACGCAGAGTTCAGTTTGTTTTCTTCATGCACGCGCGTGCACACAGCTGACTGCTGTGCAAGGCTGATAGCATAACTGTGTCCTGTCAACACACAGGATAATCAGCTGCTGGGGATTGTGGGTAAGCTGTAATAATCCCTCACATGGAATATGGAAAGCATCAGAGAGTTATTCAATAGGACAGAGATAAAGGTGTGTGTTTGTGTGTGTGTGTGTGGGTGTGTTTGTGCGTGCAAGTTTGAGGTATTTCCATCTTTAATATGCATCTTTACCTGAAGCGAGCTGTCAGTGGGCATAATTGAAAAAAAAAAAGAAAAATCCCTCACATGCATGTGTGTAGTCTGACAGTTAAACATCATCTCAGCTTCCTCCCAGAGAATCTGCAGCTGCTGTAATGCCTGCTGAAGTAAGACAGCTTTAATTAAGAACTACATCTTGTTCAAGCCTCATTTAGTTTAAAAGAACTGACAATGCAGTTATTTGCTGCCAACTTCAGCCCAGGAGAAAAAATGTAAATAAAAATATTTTGTCGTCTTTGAAGGGATTTTCAGTGGTTTACGTCAGGCAGAATTTCTTTGTTTTTCATGTGAATGCCATTGAAATTTATTCAATTTTATTCACTTATTTGTAACAGCAGCAGCACACCCACACCGTGTTGAATTTGTAGTTCACAAACAAATGCTGTCAAGATTATTGAACATTTATAAACACTAAGTGAAGTGTAGCTATTGACAGCTTCAGCGTGGTAGATGTTGGGTTGATTTTACACCAAATATTGACCTCTTTGGTCATCACTGTTTTGTATAATCAAATATTTCCCAAAAATAGACAAGTAGAAGAGATAAAAATTGAAATACTCCCTATCAGACAATTGTAGAACTGAATATTAAATACTTAATTCTTAAGCATAAATAAATCACATGTTTTTATGGAACTTTGTAACTAATGTGACTTAAAGTGCTTAAAAAAAAAAGTCTAATTTCAAAAACCAAAAGTAAGGCAAAAAACCATAACACAAAAAATAATAGTATAAAAACACATACAATTGCCCCCCTCCCACACACACAGCATAATAATGCATAAATTATTCACTAGCAAGATGCAAAGTAGAAAGTAGTAGTAGTAGT
This sequence comes from Oryzias melastigma, assembly GCF_002922805.2. Classification (NCBI taxonomy): domain Eukaryota; kingdom Metazoa; phylum Chordata; class Actinopteri; order Beloniformes; family Adrianichthyidae; genus Oryzias; species Oryzias melastigma. The sequence goes on from NC_050520.1 coordinate 14,827,053, forward strand.
AGTAAATCTGGCTTTGTACTGAAGTGTGGAAACAATATTTTGTGGACCTTAACACACCAGTGACCCCACACTCATGTTCACAGTGGACGCTACCATTGACTGCATAATCACATTATATATCAATGACGCTGCCACGGGATCTCCCAGATCGAGGATAGACAACTCCAGGCCTCGAGGGCCTCAGTGTCAGCATGACTTCCAGATATCCAAGCCCTACTCATGACTGACTAATTAAATAACTCAATGCATGGAAATGACAAGTGAAGAAGCTCCAATAGTATAAAATGGAAAATTAAAGCTCTAAAACAAGATATAAACCAGTTGTAGCTTAAGTAATTGGCTTTGTTATGTATGAGGGGCCGTACAAGACATTATTTATTCTGAACCATTCACATTCATACATTCTTGCTCTCACATTCATATATACTCTTTTTCGCATACATATATTCTCGCACGGCCCCTCATAGTTATGTGTCTTCTCTTTTTCTTTGTCAGCTAATACATTCCTGTGCAAAAGTTAGCCATGTGTTTGTGTTTTTCACAAAAAATACACAACCTCCCCCACTGCAATGTTTGAGCTTATTTTAAGTCAGAAACTACCAGAAAACTCAAAGCTACATCAACAATGGCTAAAAATATTGCTTGCCTGTCAGAAACTCTGATTACTTCTAGTGAGTAACAACACCTGAGGCCAACCACTAGTTACTGAGCACACCTTGATTTTCACTCTGAAACGCCGTATTCGATCAAACGAGAAAACCAGTCATCAATCATCAAGATGTGAAGGAAATTAAAACTTCTTATCGCTCTCTTGCTAATCCTCTATCGTTATTCTTCTTAGGATTTGGCTGGCGACTGCAAAGACATTAAGAGGGCATCACACCACATTTTCTATAATTATCCTGCAGGAGAGCGCTAACACCAAACACGGGCCCTAAATAGTGCGAGTCCTCCCAAGAGTCAGGATTTTCAAGGATTTTAATCAGTTAAATATGTGCGTGGCTACGTGTCTAATCTGCTGGTTAATCGCGCTAACACTTTTTATGGGATTGCTCGCTGCTGCAAGGATTACTGCACCACAGATCACATCCTGATTTCCATAATCCTCCTCTTTTGATAAAACTCTGTTTCCCTCAGCCTGTGTCTTTGTCAGAGTGTAAAACATTGTCCCTCTATTTTGGAATTTTTGGTTCAGGTACTTCAGCTGTTTTCTTTTCCTTTTTTTTTAAGTCAACCCAAGTAAATCTCTCGTTCTCATATTAGAATACAAAGTGAAAGAGCAGCAAATGAGTATACTGTGTTTTAATTTCCTGGTGGACTCCGCCTTATCATAATTATAATCTTAATGGATATTAAAAACTGGATTCTGGAGCTTCATGCAGATTTTGATTACTTTGTCATAAGAAATGGAAAAAAATAGAGAGAAAAGTATTGCAGTGAATTCGGTGCCAGTTGAGCATTCTCAGTTTTACATTTTAGTTAAAGATTTTATTTTTCTCATATTATTTCACTGCAATTCCTCTATTAGATTAACCTTTTAAAAAAATTCACAGCAGATTTTGGACAGATCTAATGTTGCTTCAGCGATCGTCATTTAACAGATTTATCGTTACAGGTCTGACCTGATGCAGCAAAGTTGGATTTTCTTATTTAAATCGGGAATTAGCCTTTTGACAGCTTAGCTGCCTATTTTTAACAAGAAAAGTTACATTGAAAGAGAATAGAATAAAAATGATTTTTATCACAGACTTGAGGTTCAAATGTCAGTAAAAAAACCAACAAACCCAAGACAAAAAGAATAATTAAACAAATATCAATTATAAACTTAAAAACTTAAAGACCCACTCCTATGATAATCATGTTTTGGGTGAAATCTGTACAAACTGTTATTATATTATTTTAAATTTTGCCTAAAAATCTTAACAATGAGTAGAATCAGAGTGGGGCTTTAAGGGTTTAAAAACCAATATACTGTACCCCAAAATGGAGACTGGTAACTAAGAGCGCTTTGAATTAGAACGATTTCATTAAGTTGTTGAATAAAACCCTAAACTCGATTTCTGGTTTGGTCATCAATGAAAGAGGTTTGGTGAAATAAGAAGAAATTTGATCATATTCACAAAAAAGACAAATATAAACTGTCATTTCAAGTATTTTAACAGCACAATGGAAAAGTCAGAAAGTATGTTTAGAGGAACAAACATTGTTCCACCTTCAAAAGAACTATCAATCCGGTGAAGTTCTTGCATCTGATGAAGACAAAAGCTTCTGTGTGACTGCTATACCGGCTGCTTGCAATCCTACAACAACAATAGAAACATTTTTTTTTCTTTTACACCTTTCGTCTACTATTATCTAAAAATGAAAGCTTGTTTCTGCTGCAGCTCATGTTTAGAATTCACTTGATTTTGGTGTCAATGAATAAAACATTAGAAGACAAAAAGGAAAAGACAGTGATCCTCAAAGAACTAAACACTGCCTTGACAAAGAGGTGAAAAGCCTCTGCTTGATCAAAAGATTCTCATTCTCTTTAGGTGCTTCCTTAACAGTCGATTGCATTGAAAGAGGAAAGAAAAATCAGAGGCTACATCGCTTAAGTTACTGCTAAAGTAGGCTGAACTTAAAAGATATTCATAAAGAAAAAAAAAGTAAACAATATGTGGGGCAGCTGGAATATTTGTGGAAATCTCACAAATTGGCAGTAAAGGAAAGCGACACATCAGAGCATGAAGAAACATGTAAAAATGAGTTCCATGCAGAAATGATTGACAAAGTCAACCAGCTGGAAGAAGCTCTGATCACTGATGGACCAGCAAAATGCTAAGCTATTAATGAAACACCGACCATTTCCAAAAAAATAAATAAATAAACAACACAGAGTAGTAGATGTGTGTTTGTGACATTTCTCTGCTGTGATTTTCTGTTTTATCTATGGCGGTCTCCCTCCACTAGCCTCCATTTTCTGCTCTAAAGGTCCAGAGAATCCCCCCATGTGGAGAGAAACCGGAATAAAATGAGTGAGGAGGAGGCAGAGAAACTGGAAGGGAAAAAAGAGGAAAATAAGAGGAGCTATTTGGGAAATGACAGGAGGAGCAAACAGAGAAAGAAAATGAATCAGCCTGAAAGATGAAAATGATTGGTGGGCGGGGCATAGAGGGGAAGAACAAAAAGGCGGAGGAAAACAAGAGGAAGGTCAGCTGTGGGAGAGCAGGAAATGGGGGTTGAAATGGGAGACTTTACTGTGTTATACTGTGGTATCTCCATCTTCATCGTTTTTGTGTGTATGCTCACACATTTGTGTGTTTGCAGCACACCCACGGGCCCTTTATTCTGACAGTGCTCTGCAATAATCAACCTTTTTCTGATCCATTCCTCCACCACTTTTGTCTTCCTCATTCCCACTCTTGTCACTCACAACCACGCACACACAAATGTGTATGTGTGAATCGATTCAGCCTCCGCCCTTTCTAAGTGTTCTACAAGCTCCATTGGCCTTTCACTCTCCACTGAACAGCATCTGTTTCACACTCCACATCTGCTGGATGTCATATCACTCCATCACGCCAGCGCTTTGACTTTGCACGTTCTTTCTCCTCTTTTGTCTTTTAGAGCTGTCCTCACTCTGTTTCAAAAATGCTTTTTTCCCCAATCTTTTCTTATCATACCTTCGGGTAAAATTAGCTTTATTGATCCACAGTTTATTGGACTAAATTAAGAATCCTGCTGTTTTGCAATTATTGACAATAGAGACTCTTTGTTTCAATGTTGATGGGAAGATGTATGCAGAACCATGACTTTCTGATTGTGTTTTCTGATAAAAAAGTCATTTTTTCTGTTATTTAAAATCATTGTTGTTTAATTTGATTGTATTATCTTGAAAAAAGCTTAATTCAAGGAGTTAGCTAAGATTAAATGGCCAAAGTTTCTCTTTTCTTTCGTTTAGTGTAATAAAGGAGCTCCTTCTAAAATGTCAGAGCTGGTAACTTCTTCACTAGAGCAAAACTCATTGGAGAGATCATTTATGCTCCCCATTGAGGGTGCCAAATACTTTTTTGGAAAGCAAAGTGACAGTATTTCCTTTTGGCTAATCGCTGACAACACTGCAACACAACAGTTGCGGGTCAAATCTGTCGCTCAGCTTCACGTCTTAATTTGCAGATTAGTGAATACGATCCTGTCCAGGAATCAGCTGATTTGCATCCAGGAAGAAAAATCTACATTTTGTTATTGATGAACATTACTGCAGATTTGAATGTATATCAATATTGATTGACCCCCCCAAGTCAATCAATCAATTCTTATTAAAATACCAAAGATGGAGCTCTTAGTGAATGAACGTGGAAACCCTCTGTAACTCAACATGGCATCAAAATCACTTCCATAAAAGATTAAAACCAAACTATTTGGTGATATATTGCGATATTTCATTTGGCAATACTTATTTAAAATGCTGACAAGAAGACATTTGATTAAATACTTATGAACATCTGTCAGCGTCATTTTTTGTTTTCCACCCAAACCCCCAACCGTTAGTTGGCAGCACAGCACACTTTGAACAGCTCTAAACCGCACCAGAACAAGATCTAGCAAGAACCAGCTTGTGTTAAACGTTCAGTCTCATTGGTTCAGGTCTTTGTTGAGACATGTACTACTAGTATGACTTAGCTTATACTCTTACAAGAAAATGTGAAAAATGTTCTGGTACAGTCTTCGGATACATCGCAATATATATCGTATTGCAAGATGCGTATCGCTAATACGTATTGTATCGGCAGACTCTCCTCAATACTTGTTCAAAGTTTCTTTAGAAGAGTCCAACACCTACTTGTGCTTTTCTGGCATCACCAGAAACCAATCACTTGTTTATTAAAAAGCTTTATTTATAAATAAGAAATGACAGACAGCTTTTAAACTAAAAAATATATTGTTACCTGTGATGTTAAATATTTATGCATTTCAAATCTGATTTTCTGTTCTCATTTTTGCTTCGCAACATTTCTTTGCACAGCAAACTCCACATTGACTTTAATGTGTCTGTTTCAGTGCAGTTTTTCCTTTCAAGGTCAAACAACTATATTTATAAAGCACTTTTTGATTTTTATCTGGTTTTGGAAAGGGTTTGTAAGTGTTTGTATTCACACTATTTTCATAGGATAAAGCACTCCACAATCAAACTCTAATAACATGAATGAGCAGAGTTTCTTGTCTGAAGACACTTCACAAAACAATTGATCCCATCATTTTTCATCATTTTTTTTGTTTGTAAAGGTGCAGCTCTACTACAAGTGATACTGTGATATGGTTAAGCACTACAGCTTCAGCACAAATCTCCAAGCCGTCTGCTGCATTCTTGAAACTAACTAGTTTAGTAAGGAGCCATTTTTTACTCCAACTATCCATATCACTGTTTTTTTTTTTTTTTGGTTTTGTTGCTTTTAGATTTGATATAAACAAATGCAATACAGGGAAAATTATACAACAAAATGTGAGTAAATACAATAGTAATTAAATATGATAATTAAATAGGATGCAATAAGGTAAATGTTTTTGTCTGAAGGGAGCATCAGGTAGAAATCCCTCTTTCCTTATCACCCATAAAAGATGCAAATTAAGTTAATAATCATAAAATGGGAGAAAATACAATCTGGATTAAATCCTTTTCATGTTTTTTATGTTTAAGATTTTGATTTGGACCAAAAAGTTGCAAATATTAATATAAAAATCACAAAATATCTGAACTTAATGTGAAAGTGTTGCCACCATCTTTAGCCATTTGATGCTAAAAAGTCACTAAAAAATAAGCAAACCGTTTTCTGTCCTGAAACTGGAGTAGCTTTTTGCAATCTGAGTGCAATAAAATAAAAGTAAAATAAAAATGTTACTTCATGAAGGGACAAAGTGTTGCATAACTGGATGCTACTCGCCACTCGGTTAGCGGAGTTACCATGTTAAAGTTGTTAACAGGGTAAACCTTAGATGTTTCAGAGCTCAAACATGAGAACAATAAATACATATTGCACAATACGATACATATCGCAATATATCTCAAGACTGAACCAGAACAATTTTCACCTTTTTTTTATTTTTTAAGAGTATGACTGCTTCACACATTCTTCTCTGAATCCCTCAGGAAGCACTGAAATCCATGTTTTTATGTGATACCAACGTGGAAGAGAATTTAAATTCATTACCTATCCCAAGTAAAAACTAAGTAATACACCTCTCATAACAACAAAAACTGTGAAGCTGACTGAACATTTAATACAAGCTGGTTCTTGTGAGTTCATGTTGTTTTGGTCGCAGTATAGAGCTGCTCAAAAGGGCTCAGTGTGTCGTGCTGCCAACAGACAGTCGGGGATTTAGGTGGAAAACAAAAGTAAGACGATGAAGGACGCTCATAATCTGTCTTGTCAGCATCTTAAATCAATATAATTATCGCCAATATTCCAATATATTGCAGAATTGATTTTTCCTTACGCACCCTGTTCTAAGGTAGCGGGAGAGAGCGTAAAGAAAAGGATGATGGGATATAAGTGGAGGGTTACTTCCACAACAATAGTCCCTCCCACAACTCGTGCAAATTTCTAATGAAGGACTGCCGCTCTGCAGAAACTATGTCCAAGAAAGTGGCAGAGCGACAGGTTTTTTTAATATTGGTAAAAACTGCGTAATCCTTGTGACGGTATTTTCTGGAGTATAAGTAGCACTGGAGTATAAATCGCAAGAGTTAAAACATGTCTAATCAAGCAGAAGAAAACCGGATATAAGTCGCTCTGGAGTATAAGTAGTACTTTTGGGCTAAATTTCTGACGTTTCAGAAAAAATCCTCCAAGCGTAGCTAAAATAAAAAAAAATCGAATGCAGTAATACTAATCTTATGATCTGTATGAGAAAAATATCAAAGTTTAATAGTAAAACAATCAGATTCTCTTCCATGTTTGTTTTGGACGACACTTGTTCTGCCACTGTCAGTAGAAATACTACTTGGATGCAGCGCCCTCTATTGGTTGTTGGTAGAAACAACTGCTGAAGAAAAACTGATGTTTACTTTTTTTTTATAATTCTCTTCTTTATTAGTTTTCTTTCATTTTTTGATACAATAACAACACTAACTCAATTAGCACTGACATAACACGAACAAACAGACCAAATAAAAAAAACAAAAAAGAAAACTGATGTTTACTGAGAAAACAACATATATATGAGCCTATTTATGTCTTAAAAAACTACACACACTCACAAATAAGTTGCTCCTGAGTATAAGTCGCATCTGTGGCTAAACTACAAAAAAACTGACTTATACTCTGGAAAATACGGTAAAAGATCAAAAACAGATCAAAAAATTATCAGAGTGAGACTTTGAGTGCAAAACTAACCATTATTTTTTCATCTGTTTTTTCCTTTCATAGATTCTTCTTTTTTGTTGATTTTTAACTTTTCTATATACGATACCAGAAATGATATTACAGATAAGCAGAAGCAAGCTGTAATAGCTGCAGTGTTTGCTGTCTTGCGGCTGCAGCAGCAGCAGAAAGGCCTCTGCTTTGTTATCTATGTGCTGTCAGGTAGCATTGGCCCTGAAATAAAGGCAGTTAGTGTGCATCTGTAATTGCCCTGCGAGATACCTCAACACGGGATTTGATTCACAGCTAGGAGAGAAGATAATTAATGTTTCCTCCTCACCTCTCTTCTCTCCACCCCTCCGCCCTTCCATCCCTCCCTCAACTCTCTCTCTCTTTTTTTTGCAACTCTTCTTATCCAGCTGAGTGATTACCCCTCATTAAAAATCAGAATAAAACATTGTTAGCGCAGATCGTTAGGGTGCTTCACTCCCTCCTCTCCCTCACCCACCACTCCATCGTTAGCACTCAGCTTCAGCACTAAACGAGCGGCCTTTGAGGAATGTTATTCTAATTCCAATTAGCTCTTCGGGCTTGGATAGAAGCCAAGTCCCTGAGAAAAACACTAAAGCTGTGAGGAAGTGCACACCAAAGGGAAGCAAGGTTGCACACACACCACATTAAAAAAACAGGCTCACACACACACACACACACACACACACTGAAGTGACGTGCACGCTCATATTCAAGAGAGCAAAAACACACACTCAAGTGACATACTGAATTCTGAGAACAGCAGCGGCTAATGGCTTTGGCAGCACTGCACGGGGACCTGAAGAGCAATTAGGCTCCAAACTACACATAGTAAATCCCCTCTGATTACCCTATGTGTGTATTTGTGTGTGTGTGTTTGTGTTAACCGCTGTTTATCTGCCACCAATTACCTCCCCCTGCCACAAGAGATGCACACTAGATAAATGGGCTCTATAAACACACATGCACGCTCACTGAGTGTGTACACTCAGGTAAATGGGCACAGTGACACCGAGCCCAACTCACACTCGCGTATAACACACTTGCAGAGTAGCTGTCTTATCAGTTTATGTTGGTGTGACTGGAGGATTTAGTCACATGACCTGCAAGACAGGAGCAGCCAGGCGCCAAAACTAATTTCCACCTTCAAAGACTCCCTTATCTCCTCAGACGGCATGTGTGCGTACGCGCGTGTGCCCGCAAGTGTGCGGGAGCGCGCGTGCGGTTGATGATCTGATGTCCTCTGACAGGAAGACTTGCAGTAAATCATGTATCGCTGCCTCATCTGCATCAACTAGACAGACAGACAAACACAGGAAAGCAGGAAAGCAAGTAGTGACAGACAGTTAGATGGAAAGATCAAAAGGGAGGACATGCACCTACCCTGCAGTACACACAGCAGTCGAGAAGAAGACAGCAACTGTGAGGGAACTGCAGATAAGGCAAGTAAAAGATGAGAAGCATTGGAGGAAATGGAGGGAAACGTAAGGCCGAAAGACGAAGGGCAAATGTGAGTTGCACCCGAAGAAAAAAAATGCTTGGAGTTAAAAATTTTAGTAAATATTAAGGGTGTGTATTGGCAAGAATGTGGCGATACAATAAGTATCACAATACACGTGTTATGATACGATACTGATATATTCCAGGAGAGTACCAGACAAGTACGAGATAATATGACTTGAGAATTATCTAAATATTAGTACATTTTACGCCAAAGTAAAATTGTATCCTAGGTATGTTTACATTAAAAGTGGGGTCATCTGGACCCCACAAGACAGAATGCTGAACTTTTTCTTTCTAGGATTTTATATCCTCACCGGTGTCTGTGGCAGACATATTATCCACCTTTGTCATGGGAGGTATAACACGTCAATGTAAAGGTGGGGTCATCTGGACCCTATAAGATAGCACAAGGGTCAAAACATTAAGCTCTGCAACTGTATCTCATAGAAAAGTTGCTTTTACCCAGGCTAATTCATGGTGCTTTTATTTTAATAAATTAGGACATATTTAAGTGGAAAACTAAAGTAAAACTGAATTACATGTTTGCTTTTAATTATTTAATTAAATTCACTTTGGCAGTATTTTTAATCGCTAAGAATCAACAAATAAAGTATCGCAATATTTAACTTAATCCATATTTTCTCACACCCCAAGTAAATATTCAAAGATTCAAAGATTCAAGATTCAAAGGGTTTATTGTCATATGTACAGTAAAGAAACTGGTTTCCCTGT
>NC_050520.1:14836701-14884766 GCF_002922805.2 Oryzias melastigma
AAAAAAAAAACACCTGGAGGTATCAGGATTTCAGGCGACAGCTGCAACGGTGTGTTGTATATTTCATGGTGCTCTTTTGAAGTTGGCTCTACATTTTCCACCAGCTCTTCAAAGGTCAGTCTGCAACTGCGTTTCATCACCCCAGCCCCACCCTCGCCATGTCCTTCTCCATCTCCTCACTGATGTTTAACTCACATCGCATTCTCTCTGTTCGTCTCTCTTGTCGAGCTCTGGCTCTGTCAGCAATGATTTCTCTCGAATCGAGTCACAGCCAGAGGAACACGTATAATTCTTAATGCTCTGTGACAAGGTTGTGATGCTCACGGGAAGCATAAAGGGAGCACATACACGGAGATGAGTGGGAGAGCGTTCGCTTGCCTGACCTGCAAGATAAACTGCAAATCAAACAGAGATCAGAGAGGGGTGTAATGCTTGAAAGCATAGTGTTATTGCCTGATGTAGACAAATGATGTGCTAAAATAAATCCTTGAAGTTCCTGGATGTCCTCTTTTTGAGCAGGAATCATTTCTTTAAAAGCTCTGTGATATAAAATATGCACAAATGAGCCAATTAATTATCAGGTGAGTTATACTGGGAGTTCCACATCATTATAGACAATGCTAAAGGGACACACAAAGTCACAGAGAACGTGAGCTGTAGTCTCTCATACAGTATGTCAGTTTGTGACCTATTTCCTCTTGTATGTCCTTGTGAGTGCGTCTGGAAAACCGTGCACAATTTGTTGTCCACATCATATCCATTAGCATCCTCCTGACCTGGAGCTGTCCCAGCCAATCAGATTTAAGTCTGCTGTCAGCAGGTGTCATCAGCCTCGCTGTGAGATTTATCAAAGTGACAGAGCGCGCCGCACAGCACGACTGCAGCATTTATCTCTCTTCCTCCCGCGCTCTCCTTCTATCTGCACCATTAAGTGCACACGCACACACAAAAGTCACATCAGCATCAAAGTGTTTACTGTCGAACCGCAAGATGCTCCTGCCACAGGAATGTATGCGGCCTAATTGAATACGATTTGTGCACGTGCGGGGCTTCTAATTTCCATTTTTAATGGAACCGCTAATGCTAAGAGGCTCATCCTGCTCTTGAGGCTTTCTTGGGGTTGTTTGCTGGTTTGGAGGAATGAGTACAGAGGAAGCAAGAAATATCAGTTTATTTATTCAACAGATGGCCACAACAGTGTGGGTACTGCTGCTAGATGGACTTCCATTTTGCATTTTTAAACTTATTATTCCTAATTAGTGAGGCCAAAAAGAAACTCAATATATAATCTTATCTTAAAGGGGCCATACCATGAAAAATCTACTTTTTGACCTTTTAAGAGTATTTTACTGTTCATTCCTCACTATAAAGAACCCCAGATTGGTATTTTGATCCATTCACACATTTCTGAGTAATCCTCTAAAAACTCTCAAAAGCAGCCCCTCCCATACCCACTAACGCGGGTCCTCTCGTGCTGATGTCACAAGGTGAGAACCGCCCCTTTCAGGGAGAGTCTGCTCCGCCCCCAGGCTAACACTAACACTTTCTCCACAAAGTTTGCAGCTTGAGCTACCTTGCTCCGCCCCCCTCCGGCTCGTGCACAGCAGACGCCGGCTGTCTGCTGCTCATTCGGTTTAGTGTTCAAAATTCGTGTGCTGGCATTGGAGTACATGGACTTGTGAGAAATCTGCAGAATATGTTGAGATGTATCCGAGAATGGCACAAGTAGACAGGGGAAGATGCTAGGAGAACGGGACCAGACTAATTCCTGGTGGAAAACGTGATCGACGAATTGGGAGAACTGGTTCAAACGTCGATTATTGAGCAATGGCAGAAAGATAAATGGATCTGCATGAAAGCGAAAAGGATTTTTTAGGATTTTTTCAAGAAACCCTGAAATTTTCATTTGATGATGTCTGCATTTTTTGACCAAATTTCACCGCAAAATGAACCAGTTAGCTATCAGGGATAAATCATTGAAATCACAGAATGTAGGCCTACATCAATATTTAAAAAATATTATTATTTATTATAATTTTTTATGGGTAACACCCTGACGAGGCTGACTCTGGGATGATGTTATGAAGTGGGTGGCACCCTCAGAGATCGAGTCGTTTTACTTCCGGGTTTGAAAAGAGTTTTTTTAAGTGTTCCAACGGTAATATATGGTCATTTATATGGATATAGTTTACTCTGAAAAACACAATAAAAACATAGTATGGCCTCTTTAATATCTGATTGGCTCCAGCATCATTTTCACCTCTCCGCTGAGAAAGTTGCTTTTTTCTGAGTTTTTTTTTCTGAGCTGCTGTGGGCAAAGTCTGGACTAAAGGAAACAGATTGAAATATCCCACATAAAATGCAAAAAGAAGGGGATAAGAAATTAACTTTATTTCTGTAGCCCCTTTCACAAAGATTGTAGTTTAATGTGCATTTGAAGGGCCTCAACATCCCAAATAACACATTAGTTCATCATAAAAACACTTGAAAAATGACACGATTAATTATAAATTACAAAAATAACTTGACAAGGTGTGTACGATACTGAAGAATTGTTGAATTTATGTATATTTTGGAAAATAACAAGCATACTTTCTAATTATTACCAACATTGTTTTCCCTAAAAAGAATTGTCATAACAAATTAATAAACTGCAACACTTTTAAGTTGAACATCCATCAATAATTTAACCTCTGATCAAACATAAAACATGGTATTATAAGAGTCATATTACTGTTTTCCAGTTAAGCTTACCTTTTTTATGTTTTTGTCTGTTTTGTGTTACGATTATGTACAAATTATATAGTGTAGACTTGTTAGAGTAAAAAGCTCTCTTCTATGGCTTTAAGAAATCATTTTTTTTTCCTAAAAAGTAAAAAAAAAATCAAAATTTCAGCAATCGAGGACTTTTTACAATGTAGCTTTCACAGATTTATGCCTTTAGTGTCTTCATAGTCTCAGCTAAGTGTTACAAAAAATTCAGATCTCCTTCAACATATTTTACATCACACATTTACATCATAAGTGACAATTTTGAGGCTAATTCCCGAGGAATTTTCCTCCCACTGTGGGATCTTTCTCTTAACACAGTGACTTTCATAGACTGATACACTCCAGCACCCCATTCCACCCCTGACCTTTACCCTTTAACTGGTGCCACGACCCCATCGTGATGATGTACAGCAAGCACATCATCTCCATGGTAACATGAGCTTGCTGCACCGAGCAAGCCACAGGGGGGAGAGTTCATATGTGGGTGTGTCACGTGCGCTTGTGTGAGGGTAGTGGGGCTCAATTAGTGGAGGCCACACACACACACATATGAGCACAGACACACACATCCCTAATAGGACTCTCCATCTGTCTATGTAAATCAATCCTGACCTTAGTTGAACTCTGGAGGTGCAGTTTGACAGTTAATCATTTGATAATTGTGTTATGTGAGCTTCACTGTACGAGTCGGTTTCTCTGCGTGTCATCGTGGTAGCAAGTGTGTGGAAACATGGTTCCCTCTTTAGTCACTAAACCTCAACTTCAGAAATAAAATCCTAACAACTTCTTTAGTTTTTATGGAAAGTTGGGAAGAGCTCTGCCTTTTCAAGTCTTATAAATAACATTTTCAGATGATATTTGAAAAGGTTATCAATTAAGATTTAGATGATTTTCTTTTGGAAAAAAGTTTTGAATTTACCAGAAAAACATTCATTTGAAACCTTGTCTTTAACTGTGTTCTCAATCAACCACTGTTCAATTCTAAAGCTAAAGAGCATGACCAGCCGAATCCTGTTTCCTGCCGTTTGAGCAACAGGTCGATATTGATTGTTCTCATCTGTGACAGTGTTTGGTCGATATGTCAATGCAGGTATATGAGGTCTTTATGCTGTATTGCTCATTAAGTCTGTGGGTGTCCCCAGACACTCACATAAACACATAACAGTGGATTACCTTCATGTCTGATCAATGACTGAACGATTTTGTAAAATGACGCCATAAGTTTTTCCTTTCAGTTGTTATAAGAAAGGCTCAAATAGTCATTTATTCAGCAAATGAGCAAAAAATGCAAAAGCAGTGACAGAAAAGAATACAAAAAGATTTGAAAAGTTGCTGAATGCAAAATTTCATACATTTCCTTATAAAACAAATTGTAACAAAAGGTCTGATCTGACTCCAGAATCTGAGATCATAGTGGAAATGTTTCACCCTAATTCACGCAAAAATCTCTCTATAATCAAGTTTTATCACAGCAAATGTGAAAATCTAAAGTCTGTTCTAAACAATGTCAAAGAAAATTACAGTTTTCAATTGATAAGAAGCTATTTTAGAGAAGATTTATTTTAAAAGGTGTGTGACTATTAATTTAATCAATAGTGTCCTGACAACTTTGGATTGTGAAGTGACTTGATAGAAGTGATCATCCATCTCAAAAGCATAAAAAAAAGAAAAAAATGAGGTGAAAGATGGTTTGTGTTAGTGGCCTGCAATACAAAAGAGGATGGAATTTAAAGGAAACACATGGCTGGAAAATGCATTCTGAATGGCTGTTAGACCAAAGCAGTGAGGTAGATGATGGATGAATGAAAGCATTAGAGTGAAAGTGGCAGCAGCCCAAGGTGCTATGAAAGGGGGAAACAACCGATCTTCCTTTCTGAAATGACGCCAAAGCTTCACTTGATTGCAAAAGCATGACATAATGAAAGAAAAGAGAATTAACAGGTTCCAGTCCACAGTTGTGTGTCTGGACGTTTACCATTTTGCATAAAGCGCTCTGCCCTCCCCAAAGGGGAGCTAAACTAATCTGTTAGATTAACACACATAAAATGGGTTTTAATCCGGCCCATCCTTTAAAGGAGTTGATTAAACGGACATAGAGATTAACACAAGTCTCCTTTGTCATTGGACTGATGCTCACGTAACACAAACAGAAGAATTTCCCTGGTTTTGTTTAACTGTCTGACATTCATGAGGACAAAAGCATGCAAATTGTAAGTTGATTGTATGAAACGTTTAACATTTAGCTTTAGACTGGTTATTATAAAACAGCACAGTAGTCATAAAATACAGGAAAGTAATTTATTATGTTTATTTTAAAGAAAACTTATTGTATTTTGCACTTTTACTTTGCAAGTTTTTGAAGTAAACAACTTAAAACTTTTCCAGGGAAAGAGAATGTAAGTCTATTAATAAAGTTTGTATTTATGTTCTAAAATGATTCAAAACTGATCTTAAGAAGTGGATAAAAATATAAAGATTTTAACCAAAAATTTAGATTTTTTTGGAAAAAGCTAAATTCCCATCAAAGAGGTTTCTGGAGCCTTTAGAGCTCAAGCGAACAGCTCTACTACTTATAGGCTTTAAGTCAGGGAATGAAGCGGTTTGGCGCCCAGATTTACTTCAACAGTTCAGACTTCTATTTTGGAAAGATGCTGCCCTCTAGCATGCAGAAGAGGTATAGCAGACAACTTAATTTGATGCTTTTTATTCGTTTTTTGAAAAGTAACTTTTGGGAAATTATTTTATCTCCAAAATTTTGAAAGGAAACAAAGTAAAAAACATCTGTAAATCGGACTTGGATTATATTTTCTTATTAGTAGTTCTGCTCTAAATTCAGAATCAAACTGGATGAACAAGAATCTACAGAAATGTTTCATTTCTGTTTAATTTGTCACAAATATGTCGTATAAATATACAGTGAAACGTTTTGCTCGACTGTCCAACAGTATGAAAAATGTTAAAAGATAAAAGTTAGATAACTGAGTATGAAAAGGCCTTCTAAGAAAATATTGACAATATTGCATTATTTATTTTTAGTGATTGATAAGTGATTTGAAGACACAAAAGGTTACAAAAGTGTTTTTTTTAAGAGATTGTGTAGAATAGTGACAGTTTCTTGTTCTGAACTAAAATTAAATGGATATATGTTATATAAAAAATAGTGCCAAACTACTATATGTTTTATGTATAGGATTAAAAAGAATAAAATACTTGTAATGGTTTTTTTTGGGGCATCGCTGAAGTGTACCAGACTGCGTGGGGGTGGGATGAGGGGTAAGGAATAACCGTGTGAGCGTCTGCGCGTGTCTGACCTGGCGCTGGGGTTTGGAGTCAGCTGTCCCAGATTGGAAATGGCCTCATTTGACCTCTGACCTTACCAGATGGTGACAAACCCCCTCGCTCAATAAACGGCGCCCTCCCAGAAACACCTCTCGTGAGTGTTTCTTTGCTGATGAGGTTTGACAAATGAGCCACAAGGACCTAAATTAATTTTAGGCTTTGTTTGGAGAAATATTGATGGAAGACTTTTCATTCATCCGTCTTTTTCTCAGGAAGGAGTGATGCACGTTTGAGGAGTTTTGTTCATCTGCCAGACATGCACACCACATTTTCGGTCTTAATTTTGATTGAGAAGAAACCCCTCGAGGACAGAAGTTAATAAATTAAATGCAGGTTTTCATAGCTTCTGAACAAGATGCACAACAGCAAAGAGAGCCTGCTGCAGGTCCTCCACACTAATATGTTCATTACTGTCATTAACCTTTTGACAGCACAGTCCGCTTATCTAATTATCCTCTTATTACTACCAGAGAACACACACTCTCCAACAGACAGCTCTCTGTTGCTTCTCTTCACACACCGTCCTCGTCTCCGCTGTCCCACATGCTGCTTGACAAATGAGTGGTCTCGCTTCATCAAGCACATGACAATGTAAACAGATGGGAGGTGCAGACAGGCAATTGTGCCAGCTCTAAACATATACACACTCAGGGAAGAAAAAAAATCCCCAACATATGCTGTAGTTATTCAAAGTGCTGCGTTTGAAGACGCCCTGGAACCACGGCTGACAGGGGGGTCTTTTAGAGCAACCACCAAGGAGAAAAGGCCCGTTTTATGACATGACCTCACATTTAAACTTCTACGGAGGTTCAGAATACAGAAAAAAATAAAAGACTTCCATCCTCACATGTTATACTGAGAGTTAATACTTTGCAACTTAATCTGTCCTTCAAAAATATTGGAAACTCCAATAATAATTTCTTTTTTAAACATGTTTTGTGGCATTTTTCTTAATGATGGAGAACATATTTGTATTTAAGAAAGTTAAAAATAATTTATGAGAGTTTCTTTTATTCATCATCATGAATAATAGGCAGACACAAAAAAACACAGTTAATTTTATCCATAAATGGGATAATCATAATTAAAAGACCATGTTTTTACATTCGATTAGAGAAATGATCAGAGTGGGACATGAATACTTCTTCCTACAATTTAAGATGATTTCAGTTGCAAAGACAAAAACAAAAACAGCAAATTATGTTAAAAAAATGTATATTTATTTATTTATTTTTTTAAGTTTATTTCCTCAACTTATACCAGTTTTTATTTCAAAACTGTGTATTTTTTTCTCATTTTAGAGCCAATCGCATCAATGGATGATGTCCCTCAGGTAAACCTAGAGAAGTTCTCGTGTGGTGTCTCAATGCGTCAAAAAATGACAACACATCACAACACATGAATGTCAGAAAAACAACAAATCTTCAAACACCAAATGAAGGAAAAATAACAGGCAAAGGTCGGTTTATTTGTAGTGCAGCATAGATGGGGAGACACCAGAATTACAGAGAAAATAAGGCATTTTAAAGGATTATCAATATTTTTATTTATATTTATCAAAATATTTATTTATTTACCCTAAAGATAGCTTGAGGGTTAAAAAAGCTTCTTAAGTTATTTTTATTTAGACGGGCTTTTAGCTAACTATGTCTTCTAACTGTCCTTTAATTGTTAATTTGCTTGTTTTACTGTATTTTTCTTAAAGTATGGATACATTTCTTCTTCTTCAACTGTTGTCATAAATAAACAAATCAAAATATATTTTAAGATAACATTTATTCTTGCTTTGATTCACAACTTTTATTTTATTATTCTTTTATACGTTTAATATATGATTTAAATGTACATTTAAATCCACATTATTTATTTAAATCCCACTGAACCATACTTATCTTTCATAAAATATGTATTTAACACAATTAATATACAACATATTACATTATTTGTAAGTTTATTTAAACATAATAACCTGCATATATTATATCTGGAGGAAAATATTAAATTATAACTCTGTTACTTATTTTAGACTGATCTACTTATTGTTCAGATTTACAAACTCTATGTAAAAAAAAAAGTAATACTGTCTTGGTAGCTAGTTTTCCCACAATCCTCTGCCTCATTGCAGCCATCATTGCACTCCATATTATTTCAAAACATCACTAATTTCCACAAATGTCCTCAAACCGCAGAATTCACCAGCAGGTTAGTGATATTACATCACCTTACTACTATTTCCACAGTAATAACATGATTAGCTTACCCTCTGAATTCCATCCTGTGCAATTATTTTTCATACGGTTTCATTTTTAAACTCCCTTTGTAAACTTCACTGCCAAAAAAAATCACTGTGTTTGCATCACTAAACTTAACTGAGTTTTCTAAAAGCAGTCTGATATACATTGTAGTTTTTATCTTAATGTCAAAGAGGAAAATATGCTAAATAAACAAAGTTCACATAAGTTTATACTGATATAATAAAACATAGTGTCTAAAAAAAATCTTTTTTTTCCCAGTTTTTGCATCTGTGTTCCTCATTAATCTTGTGTTGATGTGGTTGGTCCGGCTTTGGAGGTCCAGGTGTGGTGAGTGAGATCAGGTGCAGCAGAGGTGCTTTGGTTTATTCCTGGGAGCGTCTAAGCTGGGCAGCGACAGACCGCGACGTTTCTCCTCAAAAGTGGCGTGCTTTTTTACCAGCCTGTCCAGTGCCAAATGACAAAAGTTAAAAAGGAAACCTAAAAACTAATCTTATTCTCATGTTGTTGTTTGCCACCCTTTATTGCCAGTCACTTTGCTTTAATGCAGTCTTTACTATGTTTTATGTTTAGAATTACTGCACATAAATGTTACAGAAGTAAAAATTCAAAGCATAGATTTTATTTGTCACATTAAAAGCTTATGTGTTACTTTAGTGATGCTAATGCACCCCCTTTATGGCACAAACAAATCACCATATTGATCTGACCTGGCCAGATGTAGCACAGCTTCAAGGATGTTAGAGCCCTCTTTAGCACTGGTTTCACAGAACAGAGTGTTGTACGTCTGTGAAAATACAAAAAACATACATTCAACTTTAAACCCTTAAACTCTGTAGCTGTAAAGCTACTTTCACACCCAGTTTGTGATGTGCATTCAAGAATGTGCATTTTATTGCAGTCTTGAATGTTCTTTCAACATGTGGTGTTCACACTGGACAAGCAGGGAGGGGCTTTTTTTTTTCTATTTTTTTTTATTGCTTACTAGCCCATGTGCACCACCTTCTCATTGGTGCGAATGTTAAACCGGTGCAAATCCAGGCTTTTTCTTTCACAGCTCTATTCCAATATACTAAAGAGAATTTTCAAACAGTTCAGTGAATAAAACCGAACGTCATCCAAACGTCGCTACCAAAGCCGAGTCCCTGATTGGTCAAAGTTTGATCTGGTTTGACTTTTAACATGCTGCACGCCAGAAAAATGGTCTTAGAAACTTGCATAGCTTTGCTTGAATGCCTAAAATGTGCATATACATGTGTTTACATTGGCTTTTCATTGGAAGTGACCACTTCAGGGACATGCGTTGACGAGGGGGGGTGTCACGAACACTAGCTGAGGAGGATAATTCAAATGTTAGAACCATTTGTGTTTTTTTCTTTTTATTATTTACCATGGCCAGTTTTTCTCCATAACTGATGGGAACACAGGTAACTTCTTCTTTTCGCATGTCACATTTGTTGCCCACAAGCATGATGGGAATATCTTCATGCGAGACATCCTAGAAAACAAAGCATTAGAAAGAGGATGATCGGTTGAATGAACAGAAGAAATTCGCCAATTTAAGGTAGCACTGTCACTTTTCAAAGCAGTTTGAGACAAACTTGATTTAAAAACACAAGAACACAAACTGAACAGGCTTCATACCCAACACTTACATATCTGCTGCATGTGGAAAAAGAAAAAAACAACATCATCAACTTACTCTGACATTCAAATGAACAGGATAAACTGCAAAAAAGATGTTACTGAATATGTACATATTAAAATGTGATTTACCTCAATCATGTCCACCCATTCTCTGATATTAAGGAAACTCTTCTCACAGGTGACGTCGTACAGCAGCAGCACGCCGTCTGCACGCCGGAAGTATGACTTGGCAATACTGCGGAATCTGGGAAGAAAAATGACACAAACATGTATTCTCCTTCCATGTAGGAAATTGTGCATGGGTTTTTATGGGAGATTCAGTATCTATAATTGCGAATGTACCTCTCCTGGCCCGCTGTGTCCCACAGCTGCAACAAAACAGGTTCTCCGTCCACAACGAGCGTCTTCATGTGGAAATCCACGCCTGAAAACATAGAGGAGGAAAGTATTGCTTCTCATCTTCGCTGCTTTTTGTGGGGAAGACCATTTTTCTTACCCCATTGGCAGATTTTTTATTTTTTTTTATTTTGTTTATTTTAAAAAAATCTGCCAATGGGGTATTTTTTTTTTTCATTTATTTCTAAAGTGGCTTGTTTCTTGCAGTTAAAAAGGGTGTAAGTGGTGAAACTTCCAAAATTCCAGGAGAATTCTAGAAAGGGTAAAAAGCTGAAGCACACTCTGTTTTATCCTGAATCTGAAGATAAAAAAATGAACCAGGATTCTGTTCTTCTGAGAGACTAGACCTTAATAGTTGGTCTTGAAGACATTCATCTCACCTCGGGGCAAGTAAGACCCCTCAGATTAGAATTATTGACATTTGCTTCTAACATAAAATCTGTTTAACTATTTTGCCACACTTTTGAGGCAGTCGGCACATAAAAAACATGATTCACCCGCAGCTAAAACTAAAGAAGACAAACGACATTTGAAGTCCGATTGCTCTGAAGAGCAGAATCCTCTGATAATATGACTAAGAATCTTCCAAGAATGATTATTTAGATTTTTTCTCCAGTTTTTCAGCAAAAACTTTCCATAGGACGAAAAACTTTTTAATTGGTCAAAAAAAAAGAGTAATGTCCACATTGTACTCACCTAGAGTAGCGCTTGAATTGAGTTGGAATTCATTCTTGCAGAGGCGGAGCAGAAAGCTGGATTTTCCCACAGCTGCATCTCCAGCTAACACAATCCTGTAGGCCTTCTCGGAAGTCATGTAGCCCAGGTCAGGGCTGTCGGTGTCCTGTTTCTGCACAGGAGCAAACAAGTAGATTGAAGACAAAGAAAGGACAAGCTCTAAAAACATGTGAGCATGTATAGTGGCCTCTACAGCTTATGTTGCACATCTAAAACCTTGACTTGAAAACTAGAGCTCCGCATCACAGCATTATCTTTAAGTAACAGGGCTCCATTCAGTATCATCAACTCCATCACCCACCTGAACACTGATGGCACTGAGGGATTTCTTTGTTGTTGGTGCACTTGGTGCAGGGATGGTTATCGAGTCCGTCAGTTTCCATTCCAACATGGAGCTGGTGTCCGACCCAATCGCTGACTCAGCATCTACTGTCTCTGCCGGCTGCAACATTGACACACAGAACACATGACACAGAGCTGTCATGATACTGAAACATAACTGCACACTGCATTCAAATCTCACCTCCGTGTCCGAGTTTTCTCCCATCAAGCTATCGTTGTTGTCATCCTCTATCATCTTCAACTCCTCCTTTTTCTCCTCTTCCTGACCCTTGACCTCCTGCTCTGAGTCGTAGCCTTCATGGGAGCGTTTGAGAGTCGACAGGCCGCTGTCCACGGAGACCTCAGGCAGGCTGTCCTCCTCACAGTCGCTGCTGAGCCTGCGCCTCAGGCCCGGGTCACAGATGGCCAGAGCCAGAGTGTCACTGCTGGGCCGGCGGCTGAACGGAGACAAGTCGTTGATGCGCTCACTGAACCTGAGGACAAGGAGTGTGAGGCAGAAGTTTTATGCCCACGGAAAACTTATGAGGTAACATGGAAAACATATAAAAACATATAGATGTTTCATCTTAAAAAGAGACTTTAATGACCCACTATGATGAAAATTGTGTTTTTGGTGTTTTTTACATGTTTTGGTGACATTTTTCTGTTGATAGAGGACGTATATAAAGAAAACTAAGCTCAACTTTCTCATTTCTTTCTTTAAATCCTTGTTAATCAAGAGCAGATGAATAAAACTGCAATTGAAAAAGCTTGTAGTTGTAGTTTTAAATGAACTCCTGTCGCTTTGAAGAAACTGTCATATAAAATCACTTTTTTTTATTCAATTTTAGCTTAAAATTGCGTAATCATAGTTAAAAGACCACTGGGAATGCTTTTTTATTAAAAGATGATTGCAGTGGGACTTGAAACTAACTAAAATCATGTGATGCAAACTAATTTAAAATAGATACTAAAACATTTGAACAATAATTTCAAATGAATTCTTGTTTTCTTACCTTTCTAGTAAAGCATGAGGGGATGAATAGCAGATGCTTTTACTTCTGAATCTCTCTCTGATTTCTCCTGGCGAGCCACCACTACCGGACTGAAAGAAACATCATTTCAAACTAAGTTTTCTTATCTCTGTATCTATTTATTGTAGGGATGTCACAATTCACCGTTCAATAGTGTGACTTACAATTTAAAACTCAACCGTAAGTCACACCATTGAACAAAATCGTGGAAAAAGTGAATCGTTTCATCCCAAAGTTTGCATATGTTTACATTTAAAGGATCAAACACATGTTGTGTTAATATTTTTAATATTGATTTATTACATTACACCATGTTTAGTTTAGGCCAGTTTGAACGTTTTTCTTTATTCTAATTAAAAATTAGAAAATCAAAAAGATTTTTTTTTTAATTTTTGTTTTTTTGTCATAAATTATATATAGAACCAAAACAAAAATTGAGGTTTGAATCAAATTGTGAGGAAAATGAAACAGATTTCTATCTTTTCACAGATCAAAATTTCTATCAAATAAATTATATTTTTCAATAATTGCATTGAAATTCAGTTTTTGCTTTAATTTTATTTTATCTTATTTTATCAGTCAACATATAAACAGTTTGACAGAATAATTTCAATTCAAATGAAAGGTTGATATTTTCAATAGAACCCCAAATATTAGAGGATTATTTAAACTTGTACTTTAATTTAGAGGAAAACACATTTTTAGGCGAAACATTTAAAAAATAGATTTTGTGATTTTTTTTGTGACATTTGGTAAAGTTACTTTTTAAAAATGTGTTAACCAGCATTGGCTTTGCCTTTCTAGAAAGTAACTGGAATTAAGTTTAAACAGTAGTGTCGCCATTTTGTCTGACGATACTGTGAAAAGGGTCTATTGAAAACACAGAGCAGTCTCAACTCTTGTTACTTTCTCCAGAGCACTCCTCAGACCGTCATTGCTGTCATGGAGCTTCCTGTTGGCTGTCCTGCAGAAAAGAAAATTAAAAACAACATCATTTATTAAAAAAAAAATCAAACCCTTCATTTTGGCACAAATGCTGCATTTTAGTGAAGTTGTAATCTAACTTACTGAAGAATTTCAATCTGGCTCTCCAGGATGTCTCGTTCATCAGAGAACTGTTTCATGAGCTCCTCGTCTCTGAAGCAGAATCAGTTATTTAGTGTCATTAAATACATTTACCTGCATATTAATCAGTTGAATCCATCTTTAACATAAGATGTGTCAATAAATCGGTTGTATTCATAGAGCACTTTAAAAAAAAACAATTGAAAAAGTGCTGGATATAGATGTGAAATATGAAAGATAAGACACAACAAATGACAAAATTAGAAAAATAAATATAACTTTGAAATAAACCAATAGTAAAACCACTATCTTATACTGTGTTAAAAACCTTTAAAGAAGAAGAAAAGCTTTGGTTGAGAAAGCAACTTTGGATGTCCTTCAGTTTTTAGAATTATGAGTGGTGTCAGATGTGCTGATCTAAAAAAATGAGGAGTTTGTGGGACGATGAGGTCAAAGAGACCGTAGAGCTACTTAAAAATAAATAAAATAATTTAAAAATCAACATGAAAGTGTACAGAAGCCAAGCGACTGAAGATAAAAGTGGAAAATGGTTATTTTTTATTTGTTTTTGGTTAAGTTTTGTTCAATAAAAACAAAGCACAATTACAAGGAAAAAAAATGTAAAATTACAATAACTTTTTATGAAGCGTTTAATTTGTCATTTTACATTCGTAATTGTTTTTAAACTAAAAATAATAATTTATAGGTAACTTATGGCAACAAAAATGACAAAATGACAGCACGACGAGCTGACCCACAGAGGTAGTGTGTCCTCCTGCCTCCGTCTCTGCTGTTTCTGTTGCTATGCAACCCTTCTGAAGAAAGCAATTGTGTGAAGTCACTCCAGGATATCCTGTTTCAACCCTGACAAATAAAACCTCCAGAGACCAACCCTACCCCGTACAAATGGTGTCTTCCTCTCTCCGTGAGTCTCGAGCCCTTTGCAATAAAAGTAATCTAATATCCATAATCCAATAACCAGGGCCATTTATGGCGCTAAATGCTATTACATAAAATGTATGTGTTGGATCATTAGAGCTGAACTCAGAAAGCAAATCAACAATACTCTTCTGTTCAGAAAAAGGAGGAGCACAACCCGTTTTGCCAAGTTGTAGCCATCAGTTGGAAGAATTTAACTTTTATAAACAGGAAATTTAAAGATTTTTTTTGGTTTTTCTACTGAAAAACATTTTATCCATACGTTTCTATTTATTTTTCAACACAAATATCTAGATAAATACATGAGACTTCCCCTTTCTTTGTCACTGTTCTGCCCTGCAGAGGCCGACTGTGAGCTGCCTGCAAACTAACATCAGTAATTTTACACTTCATGCACCATCATCTAAACTATAACATCATATTTTAGAACTTAATGGGTATTTTACCAGATAACTTGACATTTTTTAACCACCAAACTGCTCACTTAACTCTTTTAGGCTTCGATTCATTGTGAGGCCTTTTATCATAGTTGTAAATAACAGTTTAACTTTAATTAAATATTATTTAAGTTATATAAAATACGAAAAAAATGTGCTAATGCTGCCACTAAGTGACTTTATGTACGATTTTAATGTGTACTAGTCTAATAATTTAATCATTACTAATCAGCAAATCCAATATGATCATTCTGAAAAGGAAAAAATAAATATCCTAAGATATTAGGACAAACAATAACAATAATTGTATAATCTTTTCACCGTTCTGAGTTCATGCTTTGATCGGTCAGCTCCGTCTTCAGCGAGTCCATCTCACTCTGCAGAAAAGCCACTTGAGTCTGAGACTTCAGCAGCTCCTGTTTTAACCTTTGGTTTTCCTGAAAATATGAGACGCAGAATGAAAATGTGATGAAAAAGTGTTTTTATTTTAGATTTTATTTGAAGAACTTTAGGTCCCACCAGCGTCAGCTCGTTGATTTTCTTCTTCAGAGCGGAGCTCTCGTCTTTGACTGTGATGTTCTTATACTTTTCTTCTATCTAAGGAGGAGATTTTAGTTGTTATGTATCACCATCAGCTGTTAGCCAACATTAGTTTGACAGTTTAGGACTGTTAAGCTCAAACAAGTGAAAATTACCATCTGCATCCTCTGGAGTTTACACTGCAGCTCATAGACTTCAGTCTCATAAGATCTTCGTAATTCATTTAGGGCCGCCTCTGCTCGCCTCTTCTCCTGCAGATAAAGAACAACACTTATATTTTCCACAAGACAAACGGACGCTTTACAGTCCAAGTAAATGGTATATTTGAGGAGCTGCTTCAAAACACATAAAAACAACTGTCTGTCTACAATCTAAACTCTTGGATTTGGATCACGAGGAGCACAGGTGAGCCCCATCCCTCTCCGGCTGCTATTTTAAGACAAAACAAACATTAGCTCTTGAGTCACGAGGAACACTTGCATAAGACATCACCGTGAAGATAAGACGAACCTCAAGTTTCCATTCAAAATCCAAAATGTAAATAAAATTAGATAAAAGTTGACCAACTTATCTAGCAGATTATGTATGTATAATTTAATTTATTTCAACATTTATGCCTTAATACAGAAAGTTTTATTAAAGTTACTACATTTCTTTACTTTTTTTAAACAGCTCTATAACTGTAATACTGCTCACCAGGCATCAGTGGGAAACCCATAAAAACAAGAATTTTAATTTTTAACCAAAAACACTTAAAATCCACTTCAATAAAAATCTAGTTTTTGGTCTTTTTTACATGTTTTTGTAGCATTTTTCTCATGACGGAGAACATATATACAAGAATTTCTGAGCATTTCTTTATTTAAATCATGATGGATCAGTAGCAGATGATTTGAAAAGGCTCTCAGTTGTGACACAACTGAAATGGTCGGGCCAAAGACTCCCTGCTCCGCTCCAATTCTGATGCATCCACTTGCAAACATGGATCTCCACGTATGTCTTCATTTTCCGTATCTGAGCTCCTATCTAGCCCAATACTGTATAGTCTAGCTCCAATATTGTTCACCATTTTTGTTGCATCCCTAATGTTAGCTTGAGGTTGTGAGGGGGTGTAAGCTAGCAGTGGAGAGTGTAAACAAAAGGATGATGGGAAATTAGCTGAGGGTTACACAGTTCCACCCACAATCCAGAGGAGAATTTCAAATAAACTCCAGCTGCTCTGAAGAAAATATGTCTTAAAAAATTAGAAAAGCATTTTGAGTTTGTCTAAAAACGGTAAAATCATAATTAAACAACCACTGGGAACGATTTTAAAATGGATTAAAATATAGTTGGAGTGGGACTTGAAGTACCAGTCGTGTCATTTTACATTTATATAGTTTTATATACTGTTATATACTGTCAAAACTTAACTTCTAGTTTACCAAACATTTCTCGAAGAGGGTTTAAATAAACAAATAATTTTCTACAAAAATAAAAAATGTGTTTAAATTTCTGATAGTTCTCTTCTTTCAATCCAAGTAATCAAATTTACTCTCACACCTTAAGTAAGTTATCTGGAAGTTAAACTTTAAAAAAACAAGTTGACAAGAATAATCCAAAATTAAAGATAGTATGAAAAAATATTTTAAAAAGACATTAATGTAATTTTTTTTTTATTTTAAACTACTCTGTACAGGGTCCCTTATGAAAGTTAAAAACAGGAACGGTTTCTCATACGCACAAGAAACAAAGTACCAGTGCTTTTTTTGTACCTTTAGGGGCTCCGTAGCTCTGGATCTACCAGAAATTGAATAAAGAAATACTAAAAAAAACACAATATAATCTTTTATTTTATATGTCCTCCATAATAAGAAAAATGCTATATGTTAAAAACACCAAAAACATTATTTTCATTTGATCGGGTCTTTAAGTAAAGCAAAGACAAAAAGACTCGAGAACGTTTTTTATTCAACTTCAATAAATATTTGAAACATTGCTAAAAATGTTAAAATTAAAATCTGCTCTTACTGGAACTTTACAATTGACGATGCTGTTAAAATTTGCTTTGCAGTGGTCGCATGATGATTCTTTTAGATATTACTATTTATTCTAGTTTTAACAATTTGAAGATTCTTCTCAGTCGTGTATCCTTGTTTTAATGACTTTTGCTATTTTTATTTAGCTGCCAATTGATGTGTTATAATTGTTTGTAAATGATTGAATGATTTTTCAGTTGCAAATGTTATCATGATAAAATGTTATAAAACACACTGACCAAAGCACTTTTTGTATTTGTTTTACCTGGACAAATTAAGCATTTATCTAAAATGATCACAACAACAAAAGGTTGTAGTTTCTCCTGAAATTTCATAGAAGTTTTAAACTTTTTTACAGTACAAAAAATAATTCAAAACACAATAAAGATTATTTCTACAGTATCATTCAGAGCCAGATGCCACCCAAACGTATCACTGCAAACATGTAGAGTTTTATCATTTCCACCTGGCGGATAAAGCATGCTTCAGCGTCTCCATCTGTCAGCTTTATCTCCTCAGATTCATGAAATCCCTCTGATCAGAGTGTTTGGATCAGTAGCCTGATAGGACGGCATGTGTTTGTTTAACATGAGGGAAGAGCTGAACAAATGAGCTCTGCTTATCACTTTATCTACACTAACTCCAGTAGAAAGTGTCGCTTCGTGCTACAACCTGGCTGCATGGTTTGTGTGCATGTGGATCAGCTGTCCCACCTGCTCTCGTGTTTTTCTCTCTGCACCGTGAATACGTTGGTCCATCTCCTCCTCCATCTCACTGAGCTGCATAGATGCTTGATCCTGTGCTCTAAAAATCAGCAAAACCAGTGAACGTCCAACGAAAGATTTAATTATCTTTGATTTTTTTAATGTTTTGACACGCTTTCTGTCTCTCACCGTTTAATAGCGAGTGCCAGGTTCTCCATCTCTGAGTTCTGCTGTTTTATCTCTTTGGTGAAGTTCATGATGACTTTCTCAAACTGAGGAATCAGCCTGGGCTCAGTCAGGCTGATGTTCTCGTACAAAGTTGCTGCTTGTTCATGCCTAAAGAAAAAAAACAAAGAAAATATTTCAGTTTTGCTTCCTGCTTAATAACTTGATCCACAGCTAAAATACTGATTTTAACTTCGAAATGTACTATTCTATTCAATTAGTATTCCATTTCGTTCATTATACATTCTCAGTAATTAATCTCAATATAAAAATTTTAAGACTCAACTCCACAACCTTTAACTTCCTTTTTTTCTCAGATCAAAGCTGCTGTCTTTTGCTTTTGTGCTCATCTAGTTTCATTGACATTTATTGATCACATAAATCAAGAAATAAAACAATATTAATCAGCTTGAAGCACAGCTTGATTTATTTCAAGAATATGTGATTTTTTTAAGTAGAAGTCTCCAAAGTATCACATTTATAAGTTTGTAGATTTGCATAGAAAAGGAAAGATACATTTGTTAAAGTTATATTCTTGTCCTTTTTTCTCCTTTTTTCTCCTCAAGTTCAACTGAAGCACTTTTAATACAGCTTGTCACTTTAACTGGATGACATCATGCATTTACCTTTAAAAAAAAAGGTAAATGCATAGATGCATGCTGTAAGGAAACACTAAAATTGCATATACTATACCAGGGGTCGGCAACCATAAAAGAGCCATTTGGTCTCGTTTTCTGCTGATCAAAACCTAGAAGGAGCCGTATCTCTACCTTTTACCTTTAGTAGAGGCCAAATTAGCGAAAAATCTAGCTCGTTACTTAATTTTATTAATTGAACTCCAAATTAGCATAAAATTCCTCAGTAAATTAAATCAACCAAAAATGTTAGCATGTTGCTAAAAGAAAAGCTAAACTCTAAATTAGCAATAAAACTCTAGTAGATAACAAATTAGCCAAAAATGTTAGCATATATTGCTAAAATATTAGCTAAACTCCACTGTAGCATGAAAACTCATTAGAGGCCAAATTAGCCAAAAAAAGCTAGCTTGTTGTGTAATTACTAGCTGAACTCCAAAATCGCCTCAAATTCCTCAGTAAACTAAATTAGTCAAAAATGTTAGCATGTTGCTAAAATAGAAGCTAAATTCTAAATTATCCCAAAAAAACTTAAGTAGATAACAAATTAGCTAAAAACATCAGGATTTTTTCTAAAACATTAGCTAAACTCCAAATTAGCCTATAACCTCCAGTGAACAAAAAACTAGCAAAAATGTTAGCATGTTGCTAAAACAGAAGCTAAACTCTAAATTTTTTAAAAATTATTATCATTTTATCTTTCTTCAGCCAGAGAGCCACCATGGAGAGATAATACCACATGTTGCTCTGGAGTTACAGGTTGCAGACCCCTGTACTAAACTTTAAAAAACACAAAAGTAATTTTTTATGCATTTTTAATGCTATTCCCAACATAATGTTTTAGGCTTTGATCAATACCTGCTGGCAAATCAAGTCCAGTGTGTTGTGGCATTAAACAGATCCAATGACTTTTGCATGGAAGGCATGATGTATGGAAGTTGTGTTTGTTTGTTTAGTGAGCAGCACCGACTCTAAAATCCTGTGCATACAGACTGAGCTGTCAGTGCAGTGGCTTCCAGAGAAACACTGTTAACTTAACTATGATACTTTTGCAAAAGTTTACACAAACCGTTCAGCATCAGGCCTGCAGACACATAAACAGACATAAACAGGAGGAGTTGCCAGGCAGCAGTTTAATCCAGACTGAACAAATATAAAAATAGAGATAAGACATGAAACAAACAAACAAACAAAAAAAAAAAAAAACAGTACAAAACTTCTGGTTAAAAAGGACACTCTAACAGGTGTTAGAGTGAAAATACAGTTTCCATCATTTTTGATCTTAGACTTGTTTGTCCCTTCGCTCTCAGACTTAAGGTTTATTTTTCTGAAGTTAGAGAAAAGCTTTTGATAGGATCAAATTAATATAATTGCCCATTTTACTATCTTTATATATCATCTTGATTCAACTTCCATTGTGAGTTGATATTTAATACACAATCTTGTATAAAGAAAATAGTAATTAGTTGTCATGCACTTGTGAGGGAAATGTGTTCTCCCCATTTGACCCATCCCCTGAGGGAGCGGTGAGCTGCAGACA
Source organism: Oryzias melastigma (assembly GCF_002922805.2). Classification (NCBI taxonomy): domain Eukaryota; kingdom Metazoa; phylum Chordata; class Actinopteri; order Beloniformes; family Adrianichthyidae; genus Oryzias; species Oryzias melastigma. The sequence goes on from NC_050520.1 coordinate 14,857,301, forward strand.
CAGCTGCGCTCGGAAACCATTTAGTGGTTTAACGCCCCCCAAACCAATCTCTTCTAATGTTGAGTGTCCAGCAGGGAGGTATCGGGTCCCATTTTTAGAGTCTTTTGTATGACTCGGTCTGGATTTGAACTTGCAGCTTCCCAGTCTCAGGACAGACACTCTACCAAAGGCCACTGAGTAACAGAGTCGGCTTTTGTTTGGAACAAAAAATGTGAGAACATCCACTTTAGCTACAATTTAATTACATTTTATTTTTAAGCCTGCAGCTTGTCTGTTAGAAACATAAAAAAAAAAAGTTTGACATTTTTTTAAGCAAAAGAACATTGTAAAAGGAAAAAGCAGAGCTTCAGCTTGTACCAATAAGGACTATGCACTCATGAAGGATCAATAAATTATTAAAAAAAAAAACTTATAGCCTCTTTTAACTGCAATTGAGTTTTCCTTTTAGATTTACTTTGAAAAAATGAATTTTTACAGCAGTCAGCTTTTTAAAGTTAAAATCACTAAATAAGAACAAAGCCAGTAGGCAGGTGGTGAAAAACAGCTAAATAATAAATAGACTAAAAAACAAAAAAAGGGTAACTGAAAGATCCAGGTACATGATGTGCAAAAGTAAATATATGCCTTGAAGTCCAATCATCTTTTAATCTTTTTTAAAAGTAATAAAATTATTTTTAGGCAAAATAATAAAACCCCTTTTTCTCTAAGCTGATGGGACACTAAAGTCTACTCCACAGGGCATAAAAATGCCTGTCTGTAAAAGTTTGAGATACTCATTTTGACATCACAAAAACACATTACACAAGAATTTAGTTTATTTTTTTAAAATAAACATGCACATTTTTAAAAGTGACCGGTCTAGAGCGAACCCCACCTTCACCCAACAAGAGCTGGGACAGGCTCCAGCAACCCTATGACCCCCAAAAGAGATATAGCAGAATAGGAAACTGGATTGATGGATGGATTTTTAAACATGATGATAAGCATTTAACACAAAAACTGGAACTGAAATTAATCTTTGCAGCAGCAGGAAGCTCATTTTGTGTTTTTAGAATTTGTAACATCAACTAAAAGATAGAAAAATCATTATACTGTATCAGAACTTTTTTTTTTTCAGTGTCCGTATCTGGTGTGACCAACATTAGCATCACAGCACGCATAGAACCTATTGATTGTGGTCCATGCTGATCAATTCCCTTGATGGGAAATTGGTAGGAGCTGGATAACTCTGTCGGATATCTCTGTACATTCCATGACATGCAGCTGTGTCCATGTTCTACTGACACAGCATAACCGATAGCTGATATCAGCAAAGCCCTCACCATACGCTCTGCCATCTTGGATGACAGGGATCAAAAAGAAAAGCGTTGTGTTTAGATTCTTGTTGGGTGTATTCCTCTTACACAGAACATTAATTCATCCTGAGAAGATCCAATGTGAGCCGTGTACTAAATTGTCAGTGTCATCTCTCAGCTGACTGACTGACTGTGATTTGTGACTGAAGATAAGGGAGTACTTTCAGCAGGCAACACCGCTGTGACAATCGATGTCCTGATGCCACAGCACAGCAGCGCGAGGAAGAGTCCCATGCGGCGCCCGAGGACTCAGTGAGTGCAGAGACGCAGATTAATACAAATCTACACAGAAATGTGCTGATGGATGGTTGAAAAGGATCGTTGAACTTGCTGCTTTTATATAAAGTGCCTTAAAGTTGAGGCATCTGCAACATCATCTGTAGCCATGACTCAACTTAAGAAAATGCCACCTGGACAAATGACAACCTTTATCGACACTTTCACGTAAAACTAGCTAAACTGAAAGCACATCTGTTTGGTTTTGTTAAGGTGGCCAACATTTGGCCGACAATGATTGTTTAGATTTAACTTTTAAGACAGAAATCATGCACACATAATATTGCATTTCTTTTCTGAATGTGGAAGGCCTGTGTCAAAAAGAAGAAGAAGAAGAAGCTTTAACATGTCTGTTGTCTGTTGGATTAATGTCTCCAGAGGCACAAATAGAGAAATAATACAACTGTCGTATGGAGGGATTTCCAAACAAAAGCTACAGTTTTAAGATAAAATGTTTCTAAATTGCAAACAAAATGTAAAGTTTTAAGTACAAAACTTCATAATTTGCAAATGACAATATTAAATATTTGCTGGGAGACTTTAAATTAAAGTTGCTACTTAAATTTCAAAATCTGAAAAACTTTTTGGAGATTATTTTGTTTCACTAGTGTTCTTGTTTTACTTCATACTTCATAACTTTTATATGAAGTTTCTGTTCATGACTTTTTTGTTGCACAATGAATCCCATTAAATTAGCTAAAAACTGACTAATTATCGAGTTAATTAACTGAACTGAAACAAGGCTGTGCTTTGCAGGTCTTGGGATAACTTTTGAATGGTCACTTCAATTCCCCAACTAAACTATTTCAACATTTTTCTCCCATTTTCCACAACATACAGCCACAATGTGAGGTGACTGGAAAAAAAGCAACAACAGAGTTTGAGATCTTTTGAGGAGCTTTGTGTTCATCTCAGCAGATAAAAGCCTCCCACCTAGTCAGCATTAATACATTTACAAACTATTTTGCTATCTATGTTCATATATACATAGGCACATAGGCTTATAGAGTCTAATTTTGTGTGATTTTGTTGTGTTCCTGGATTTTATCAAAGAAAATCTATCGTTGCTCAATGAAGGTTTGACACACTGATATAAAGACCAGAGATTCATCCAGGCAAAGAGATAAATAAAGACAGAAGACCACAAAACAGATGACTTTATAAATAACATAAAAGATTGAGAAGCAAAATGTGATTTGAAAAAGTCAAGAGCTCAAGAAACAAAAGCAAACTGACCCCAAAAACACAAAAGTGAAAATACTACAGTTATTACACTAAATTTTGATTATAGCAAATGATGTAAGTTACATGAGGTAAGTTTAAGTCTTCAAGATGAAATGTAGCTGTTTTAAATTGTGTTTGCATTCAAGTTTTTCCTCACACACCTCAACAAATGTACAGAGGTAGGTGGAGAATCCAAGAATTCTACTGAAGTGGGTCTAAAAAATGATTTTTTCCAAGTACAAGTAGGTGGTTCTAGCAGTAAAACACTTGACTAATAATATAAATAAATACAGTTCAAATATATATGATTTATAATCTAAAAACTTACTGAATCAGGCAAGTAAGATTAAATGACTAACATACACATTCTGCCACTTCTATACACTAAAACATGATTTTGGATTAACTGCATAAACAGAAACATTACATTTTCTTTTTATCCTTAATTTTTTACCAATAAGGTTTCATTGATGTCCAAAATAAATCATGAATCTATGGATATTTGCTAATATTAGATGTGGATATTGTCAAACATGTTTGCTGATTGTGTCCCAGACTTAAAAACTTAAAAAACGTTATTTTTTATTGAAACTATTACACAACAGCTATATGTTTTTTATGTATTTTTTTTCTTTTACTCAAAACACAATTGTGTCTCCAACATGAGACAGTCTGTTACAGAAGAAACTCACTATGGTGGTTGAGTTAAAGGTCAGACTTTTTACGTACATCCACATTAAAGCATTCAGATATAGAGTATTAGTATTTTTCATTTATTTAAACATTGGACAAGTTATTTTAACTTACAAAATAGGGTTAGCATGATTATGTAATATTTAGTAAAAGTACTTTAGCAGGGCCTATATTAGTTTTAATGAACAGTTTAGAAAAAGTAGTATTTATGGGACAGTTTTGCTAAATTTACTTTAGTAAATTAGTGTAAAAGTGTGATAATTCTATAGATTGTTAAAGATCATTTTGTGAGCCTATAATGTGATCAAGTTTTTAAAACTATTTACATATACATATTTCTATAATTAGAATAAAAACTTGACGCATTTCTCCAAAAGTGTTTTTTGGACTTTTATCATCCTTGCAGACACTGTGGCTTCTGTTGCGCGCGTGCATATCTTCAGGCCATTTCCATACATTACCACATGTGTGCAGTCTATCTATCTCCACCATGACAGCGCAGCCGCAGGAGCTTCTCACCTGGGGATGTACTTGGCCTGCTCGCCCAGCTTTAACTCGAAGTTCTCCCACGCTATGGACACCTCGCCCCCGTCCGCCTCCATCTCTTCTGCGTAACGGTCGTGGAAGCCGTGGATGAACTCCTGCAGGTTGACGGTTCCGTCCTGGTCCACGTCCAGCCGCTCAAAGATCCTGTCCGCCTCGGCCGCGGACACCTGCAGCTCCGCGCAGATGGTGAGGAACTCGCTCCTCTCGATGCGCCCGGAGTTGTCCACGTCGTAGGCGCGGAAGAGCGCGCGCAGCCGCTCCTGCTCCCCCGCGCTCATTCCTCTGATGGCCGGCTGGCTGGTGGACACGGATGATCACGGAGAGAGAGAGAAAAAAGTGTCTTACTCCTTTCTTCTGGGCCACAATCGCTCCTGTCCAGCCATTAAAAGTTTAAAGGGATCAAAAAGTCTGACAGCATTCTTCTTCCCCTCAAAGTTTCCTCTTTTTAAAAACTAGGAGAAGAAAAAGTTACGCTCCTGTCATCAGTTTACCTATGAGTTACTCCTCCTCTTTGGTGCAGAGGTGTGAGCTTCAGGCAAAGTTAGCGGAGAAAACCTGTACTGCAACTTGAATAAACAGGTGATCCACGTATTAGACTGTAATGGATCACTTTCTATTTCTGGTGTCTTAAACACGTTTTCATATTTATTTCTAGATACATGAAGTAATGTTTGACATGTACCCATCAAATTAGTCTAAAAGATCATCCACTCCAATGACTTTTTAGTTCTTTTAACATGTTCTTTTAGCATTTTTCTGATGCCACATATTAAGAAAACTCAGTTTAAAACTGAATTTGTTAGTATTTCTTTATTCAAATAGTTTTGAATCAGTAGCAGATGAAAAAATGCAGATGGAAAATAGAATTTACAATCTCACTGATCTGCTTTATTCTACATCTGCAAAAGCGTCATAAGAAACCTCAAAGGTGCAAGACTTTGTCATCTATGCTCAAATATTGACATTCCAGTAAAACAAGGAACTAAAGTGTTTTCTTTCTTCCAGCTTGTTTACACCTTCTTGTGTTTCTCAATGCACAACTGATGACAGAAAACGAATGCTCATAGAAGAAGGAAGTAAAGTTAAAGCTCCATATCTGCACCAGCAGCTTTTGGAACCAGCTGGGACATAACTGGCCTCTCTTCCATTGATCCCTTTAAGCTTTGTCATCAATTATGACAGAGCTGATGTAATAGTTTCGGTATCAAGAGCCAAGCATTGTGTCCTACATGGCAGCAACAGGAGTTTAGTTTTTTTTAATCCAATATTTTTTAAATTATAGTCAGCTATAAACTTATTCTTCCCAGTAAAACTGAAGGAACTGCAATATGTCTTTATGAGAGCATCATTTTTAAAGCTCTTAAAGTCTCTTATTGCAACAAATATGTAAATTTCTCTAAATATGTATTTAAAATGCAATATTTAATAATATATACATTAATAACGTCAAATTAATAGGATTCTTGACACTGAATTAAACCCTAATCTTCAGTGGTTGCTGTTGCTAGAGTTGACCACCAGATGTCCCCATTTCTTGAAAAATGAAACTTACATTTTTTTCTCATTAAATTGTGATCAGATGCCTCACAGTTTGTTTCTGTTGTGCACATTCCAGAATCAGCACTAATAATAATAATAATAATAAAGCTAATATTTAACTAGATGCTTTTAATGGCACAGTGTTTTGACCAAATATCTTTGCTGATGAAATTTGATTTTTGACATGACATTGATGAGTGATTGTAAAACTAATCATAAGATACTGTGTGACCTCTAAAAAGGATGCTGTGATCCTTCACCATGGGCATTTTTTTCACACTCAGCTGAGCTTACATCCATGCTCTGTGATGGCGAGGGACATTTTTTAGCAGGACATGCGGCCCATCCAAGGGTAAAAGGCAGAACATGAGCAAAACCCACTGAAGCACTGGCTATATGAACCAGCAATACCACTCTTGTGAGCAGAACCTTTGGAATATAGTAAGCCCACCCTCACTACCCATTATCCATCTGTTTACACACTCTCTTGCTAGCTTCAGGCCCTCACAACCGAAACCTAACATTACAGGTGTAACAAAAATGGTGAGGAATATCAGACTGGATGCATCAGAATGGAGTGGAGCAGGAAGCTTGTAGCTTCTATGTCACAAATATGTTCTTTTTCAACCTGCATTCGTTCATCTCCTCTCGATTCACAATGATCTGACTAAAGAAATACTACTGAATAATTTCCCTTGTACCTTTGACACAGATATAACATCTTGGTATTTAGGTCTGCAGTGCCTCATGTCTCACCTGCTTATAACCTGTTCTTTGCTGGTTGAAAATTCATCCAAAGATGGGAGGTTCTCATCTTCCTCTTCATCATCATCTCTTTTCTTCTTGTGCCGCTCCGTGAAGCCGTCGAGGAGCTCCTCCAAAGTCACCGTCCCGTCTTTGTCAGCGTCCAGGCGGTTGAAAATGCCCTCTGCCTCTCGGGAGGGGACACAAAGATCTCGACATATGGCGGAGAACTCGCTCTTCTCAATCCGTCCTGAGTGGTCCACGTCGTAGGCGTGAAAGAGCAAGCTCAGGCGGTTCTGTTCCTCCTGACTGTTTCTCTTTAGTGCCATGGCTTAGCATTTAAAGTTGTTGAACCAACAAACTCAAAACTCAACCGACACCTGAGTTAAACTTTAGGTGGTCTGATGGATGTGAGTTTGCCTCCTGTTCACCAAAAGAACTCCAGATCTAAGAGGATGCACAATTTGACTTTCACACCCTCCCTCCTCCCTACTTTTTCCCAAATTTTTATGCTCATAGTCTTAATAAAAAAAAAGTTTTATGCTTGCTAAAAACGGTGTTGCTAATGCTGTTAAACCATGACTCCCATCAAAGAAAGAGATTTTTCCAGAAAAGGTTGAACATGCAGTAAAATAAACTTTCCTACAAGTGGAAGAAAAGTCTTTACAAAAGTTCACTATTTGTCAAATTTTGTTAACACTTCATAACAGTTAGACTTCTATTGTTTCAACTCTGTAAACTTTATGTTCTGAAATGATAGAAAAAGAGGGTCTGTGTCTCTGTGGTGACCCCTAAACAGGACAAAGAAGAGGACAGAAGGAGGGTTTTTGTTTGAGAAATGTAACATTTCCATGTAGTTTAGATAGGAATATGATTTTTCAAATGTGTTATTACCTTATTGATGCACCTCGTCTCCAAAATTACCTTAATTTACCATCTACTTATAAGGAAACATGTATTTTTCAAAGCTGAAATTAACAGAAAGTAACACTTTATGCATAAAAAGGAGGCTTAAAAGTTCACGAGTTACAACAGAAATAAAGATATTTAATCAAAATATACATTTAAATATTCATAACAATAAAATAATTAAATCATGTTGTACTTTTCAATAGATTTTTGGCATATTTTTCTAGATATGTCTATCTCATGGTAGCAAATCTATGGAAAATATTTCCTTCAATTCTTTTTTTTACTCTGGCATTTTTCCATTTCTAGATCCCACAAGCAGCTGATTAGTTTCCTATTTTCCAAGTAGTGTTTTCAGACAGTGAAGTGTTGTATTCCTCCGTTATGCTTTAATTGCATGGTCTTGGATGGATTTGACTGTGCGCTCATCACAAGAAAGAAGCAACTCTTGTATGTTTTGTAACAGTCTTACGCAAGCAAAGAGTTTGTTTAATGGCTCTCATCTCAGATTTGGGTCTCCTGCTAACCAGTCTCAACCACCAAACATGCTTTTGCAACACCTTGATTTGTGTAAAACGTTGTTAAAAGTTTAAAATGATAAATTATTTAAACTTGTACATTTAAAGAAAAGTTTTAATTTAGTTTAAGATTTTTTTCCACAAAAGTTTTAATGTAGCGTGATATTGATTTTTTAAAGAGTTTCTACTCTTTTCCATATAGGTGCTACAAAAGAAAATGAGTTTCTCAGCTTTTACAGGTCATCCAGTCCAGCTGCCACGTCCCCAGTCATCACATGATCACCCATTTGACCAGTCGGTGACAGCATGTGGTCATGAGAACTGGGACTGGAAAAACTTGTGACCTTGAATTAATAGAAATGTATTCAGTTCATATCATAGAATGCAAAAGGCAAACTTGGTAAATGTGTAAAAAATGTGTAAAAAAAATAAACAAATGGTCGATATGTGGTCCTACTTCTGAAAGATGAATGAAGTTATTATATAAAGTTATAAACAAAAAGTATTATCTTGACTTATTATTTTTATTTTATCATCATCTCTATGCAATGTGAATTTTAACACACTGGAACCACAATTAAGTTACGATAGAGTTTTCTTTGTTCATAGAGAAAAACAGGAATCACCTTTAGTTTAATGTTTGTTGCTTTGGTTCACAGGTTGTTTCTAACCTGTGTAAGTACGAGTGTAATTCTAGGATAACTGTTGTTTGTCCAGGGAGTGGTTTATTAGCACATGGAAGTGCTATAAGAGCTGACTTCATGAGAACACACCATGTGCTGCTACTTTGGAGAAATTCGGGACGTCCTACTGCTGTGTTCCAATGTTTCACTTGTGAAACCCAACAAATCAAAGGGAAACAAACAGGAAACACGAAAAAATACACAAAAAACCTTTACAAAAGTATTGAGTGCACCTAAAGTTTGTCCATAAAAGTAGAGGTCCTTGTGGTGTGCAATTTAGAGGCAGAAAGTTAACTTTTATCAATAAAAATAAGCACGTTGTTATCTTTGGTAAAGGCTCTTCTGTTTTATGTCATATGAATTCAATAAAAATTCTTTTTTAACAAATGCGTGTTGTTTTTATAAAAAGTTGTAGAGTTTTATGTTTTTTTTAAAGAGTTAATGAACATTTACACTGTTACCTAGCACAAGTCTATGTAAAGGATACGACTTAGAGATCTGAGTCGTTGCGTTCAGTCCTCTGCATCGTCCATTAATTTCTTATAATAGATACCTTTAAGAGCATTTTTTTGTCAAACTCAATTGCACAGGGGGGCCAAAATCCAAAACACACCTAAAGTCGCTGGTGGAACAGGATAAACATTTATTGAACACACTAAATCCACTTAAACCTTATATAGCCTTCAATATTTGGTAACACTTCAGATGAGGTGCTGCAAAAAAACTCAATATAATGTTGATAAAGAAAGTTCATTCATGTGTTAAACTTATAAGCAGTTTATAAATATGGCCTTTGGAGGCAATGGTCTCAAATTAGATGTTAATTAACCTTATTCGACTTATTTTGCTAATAAATGTCTTACTAACACCCTATAAACACATTAATAATGTTTGTTAATGTCTTTATAAAACTTGTTAAGGAATCTTATTATAACGTGTGTTACCCTATATTTTATTCTCAATAAAAATATATTTTGTTAAAATTATACAAGTTAGAAATAAGAAAAAGATAACATTTGGCCATTGATAACACTAAAATAAAATGATCGGGAGGCTGGATAGACTTACCCAGAGGGCCGGATCCGGCCCCCGGGCCTTGACTCTATTTTTGTCAGCATGATCACAAAAGGTCATTCTTTTTATTTTTTAAATAAATCTTTAAAAATGTAAACAGAATTGCAGCACATTGAGATCTCTCAGGCTCCAGAAGATCATTTGTGTGGCGTCTGAAAAGACAGACCCTTTTTCTTTCAGATTATTTTACTCTCACCTATTGATCCAGATTTACTTGGTCCTACTTCAATTTACTGTTTTTTGTTAGGTTTTTAAAAAACCGGAAAACCTTAAGCTGTCAAAATTAACGATGCATCACTATGGATTTTGCTTAAAAAACGACTAAACATCTGAGCTGGATTTTTACTTTTGATATCGTATAACATTTTATTTCACTCTTTCTTAAACGGTCTTCTGTTTCTAATAATGTTGTGGTGGTTTTCTTCTACAATTTTGCAAGAAATGTGTCTGTAAATTCTTTGGTCCTTCATGGATTCAACAAATGTAGAACTGAATAAAGTCTGTATAGAGGTAAGTTTAACAAGTATTAAAATATTTCTATAAAATAATTCTAGATAGAATGCATTTATGTTTTGTTTTAGGTCAAAAATATCTCACAAATTTCCAAACCATTTTAGAAAGTTTGTCACAGACAAGCTATTTGATCAGAGAATGCAAAAATATGTGAACATAATTTGTATAAAGTTTTCACCAGGATTTACAGGTAAACTGCAGTAACTACTTTCAACACCAGATGGAGACAAAAACTGACAGAAAATGTGAAGGATTAATTGAGTTGTTTAGTCTGCTGATTTGTTTAAAATAACTTACTTCAAAATGTTCCACACAATAAAGACAACATTTTTTTCTAATATATATTCAGTGAGCTTTATTGTGGCAGTATTAACATATAAAACAACCCATTTGTTTTGCTTTTAGAACATAGAAACATTCAAAATTTTCACTTCACAAAGTTTATAAGGCTTGGTTGTCCCAGAAGAGGAGGGTCAGTACTAGAGTTTTTTTTTTTTCTTTTTAAAGATTTCACTTCAGTAAAATCTCCAATAGTGTTCTTAAAAAAAACCAAAAAACAAATAAATAAATAAATAAATTAGCAGAAACAAATGAACAAGGAAAGTAAAATAAAACAATAGAAAACACCACTGAACGAGAGGTTTGATTGACAGCTGAAAACAACCGAAACCGTGCAATAGGATTCGCCACTGTGCATGCCCATATAACACTGAAAGAATATACATTTCGTCTTTTAACATGTATTTTTCAGTTTTGCATAAAGTAGACCTGAGTTCAAATATTTAAAATCTTAAATAAATTAGTTCAAAGCACTTATTACTTTTAAATGGTTACATTAGTTAGCTTGTCTCCACAGAGCAATAATTAAATTTAAGGTTTATAAATACTTGACTCATGTCAGGAACTTGTAAATTTGCATTGAAATCATGTGACATCAATTAGGTAATCACAGTTTAAAAAGAGGCAACAATACTTTCAGGTCTTCCACTTGTCTCTTTTAAATCAAACGTTTTTAGTAATATAAAAACAAGTTAGTTTAAAGCAGCTACTGAAGACATCATAACTGAGCTACAATGTCATGTAATGCTACAGTGACACATGTGGCAATGGTCTTTGTTACACAGAAGGTGTTCTCAGAAACTTTTAAACCTTTTATTTTTCTCAAAAAAATGTAATATATCAAAAGGGTTTTACATTTATCACAAACTAAACGCACAAACTTTTAGCATTCAGTCAGTGTGACGACGGATATTTGGTTCAGTGTTTAATTTTTTTTTAAAATAAAGACTAATTTCCATCAATGTTTCAGTTAGCTGACATGTTTCTCTGCTATTAATGAAGCAAGAAGTTACTGTTAACATTTTACAGACACACAGTGATAGCATAATGTTTCTAATCTGAAATGCTGTTTATGTGGTGGTATAGTTACATTTTCCAAAGCCTTTATTTTTTGTTAACTAGCTCAAAAACAAAATACATTTGCCAGTATTTCCGATTCAACAATATAACTGTAAATCCCCTTAAAAACGTGTCTTCCTGGGTAAGGCTTCTCTAAAAATCTGTTCATCTGGTTCAAAAACACAATAAACATGCAGAACTGTAAGATGGTTGAGACAGCCAAGCCTGTATCTACATTACCTAACATTGAGAAGACAAAGAGAGGGAAGAAAGAAAGGACAGCTTCTTCTTTTTCTATTTTTTTTTTTTTTTGCCACAGGTATAAACACAATATTTACAAATGAGGGCATGCTATTTGCACTGACAGATGAGGAAAAGGAGCAGACATTTATTCTCTGGAAACATGAAGCACAGCAAAGGAGGACAATAACTAGCAATGAAGCAATGTGAACTCTGCTGGTTTATTGTGGCTTTGCATCAAGGAGTATTAATATCTCCAAATGAAGATTGAGTGACATGACCACCTCTGTTATGGGATGGCAGACTACACATTCATTTCATTTGCTGCAGTAAAGTTAATCTTATCTCAGTTTTGCAATGAAACATGACATGCGACTGCAGCCTTTTTATCCCTTTTGGAACTGAAACTCAGGGCAGATATTGTATTAATAAAATACTTGGAATGGTACTGCATACTTTGACTAAAGCTCAGTCTACACGTACACAACTACGATGCTGTACAAATCTTTATTTTTTCAAATCCAGCACTTATGCTTGGAAACATGAAGAGAAAGCTGTAATTTGAACATATACTGATGTGGGAAACGATCAGAACTCATGTACTTGATAAAATTAAAGCAATTTACTGCATACACATATAATGCATGGATATTGATGAAAGCATGATAAAATACATGATTTAAATATATTAAGATGTACATGCGGGTTGTTAGACATACTTTGATTTTGACAGAAATTGCTAATGCCCTTTCCTGAGGTGTTCATCCAAACTGAGCAACATTTTGAATGAAACTTTGTTTTTTTTTCTCATTGTTTGCATGTTTTAACTTCTGTCATTCAAAACCACAACACTACACTGAAGAAGCCCTCTCTGTAGGACAAACTGACAAGGTTTTGATGGCTTTATGTTCCAAAAAAAAGCACAAATAAGTATATTTTTTAGTATTAATTTGCATGAACGATTACAGAAATCAACTCCACGCCATACATTGGTTTTAGTGTTTATTCTTGCTCCTTTTTTATTTGATTAAGCCTTTATTTATGTACCAGGAAAATTAATATGGGTATTTTTATGAATGCCAATAAGTAAAACATTGATTTTGTTCAGCAGAAGCCCTCATTAATTTAAACCTTGTGACCTTATTTTGAATTTTTTTCTTCTCCCCTTGCATTCATATTGGAAACACTTCTTGTCAACTACAGTGCTGAAAGATGTCCTAACAGCCTTTACGTACAAACTAACATGTAGTGCAAAAGACATTCAAAAGTTAATCCAAACACGACATTACTCAGGTACTCGCATCTCCTTTCCTTCTCCTGTATTCAACATCCTCTCAATCATCTCTGATCTGCAATGTTTTGTGCTCTAACCTCGGTATGAAAGTACTACCACCTCAACAAATGTCAGCGGTAGTCTTAAAACTTTGTTTCCCAACACCCATCACCCAGATAAACTGCAGTAAATGAGCCTCCTTTTATTTTTATTTTTTTAAATACATCTTTTGTAAACTCTTAATTTGAAAATAATCTCAAAGTAGATCCTCTGACTGAAAAACTCTTGAAAGATCACATAAAAAGGTAAAAAATCTTAAAAACAACTTATTTAACAGCCTTTTTTTTAATATATTTGTTCATTTGGATATAAATAACGTATCTCTGACTGTGGCTTTTGTTGTGTACACTACAAATAAGTAATTTTGACCCCTCACTCCGTCACACCTGACAGAACAATTTAGCATCCTGAGGACGACAACTAATCCGAAATGTTTCAGGGGGGATTGGTACCCACAAGTCATCATCAGGTGTGGGCAGACCACAATGGGATTTTATGAAAAACAACAGTTTAATTTTTTTATGTGTATTTGTGATTTTTTTGCCTATTACCTCCCACAATCCTTTTTTTTTTTTGCTCCTCTGTTTGTTTTTTAAATTTTTAGTTAATTTTTGCTAAAAGTGTCCATCTTAACAGTATGACTCTTGGGGTAAGGATCATATTATGTTTCTGCAGTTAACCACACTGACAAATGGGAGAACGTGTTCTGCAGAAATTGATATAAGTTCCACAGAATTACCTCGTTGGATACATTTTTATAACAAGCACTATGCTACAGTTTGTCAGCCATCCTAAGTAATGACAAAACAGTGAAAGTAGAATCATTTCACCCCCTGACAGGTTAACTCTTTTGATGTAAGATAGTTAAGACTGAACACACATCGAGTAAATCAAATCATTAAGACAGACACTTGCTTTCCACTTCTGTTCTTCAGTCTGACCACAGGTTCTCCATGGCCATGCTGATCCTGCAGAGGATCCAGCGCCGGAGCGGGCAGTAATACTCGTAGTGGAACTGCTCAAACTCTGGCGTCTGTCGGATCTCGTGAAGGAATGACCAGTCGATGTCCGACTCCAGGAGCAGCAGCAGGGCGGGCACAGTGATGAGCAGAACGCCTACTACCACAGAAATGAAGCGGACCACGCTCAGCACGCATGCATTGACTCTCTCGTTGGAGGACAGCAAGCGGAGACTGTTGGTCAGGACTCCACTCATCGGACTTCTTGCAGCCAGGCGGGTGCGTTCGTAGGCGCGGTCTCGCGCCCTCTCAGCTTCTAGCTGGGCCTGAATGTCAGGGTCAGCGTGCAGCTCCCTCAACAGCCTGGCTGGACTTTGGATCGGAGAGAAGAGCAGGTCAACGCCTCCCTGACTGTCGTCCACCGGGCTGGGGAGCATGCTGGCACACGGGCTGGAGACAGGAGACATTCAAACTAGTCTTTTCACTTTATGCACTCGCTATAACGGAGTATTAGAGCCTCCCAAAAAATTTATATATAAATATAATATAATAAAGCAAAAAAAAAAAAAATACAAAATAAAGTTGAAATAAAGTTGCAAAATTAAAAGAAAAAAGTCAACATTTTACTAAAATAAAGTGATAAAATTATGATTAAAAAAATCAACATTTTACTAAAATAAAGTGGTAAATTATGAAAAAAAAAATCAAAATTTTACCAAAATAAAGTTGTAAAATTATGAAAAAGAGCCAAAATTTTACCAGAATAAAGTTTTAGAATTATGAGAAAAAAAGTCAACATTTTAGTAGAATAAAGTTTTAAAATTATGAGAAAGAATTCAACATCTTACCAGAATAAAGCGATGAATCATAAGATAAAAAAATAATAGTTTACCAGAATAAAGCTATAAATAACAAGAAAAAAGTCAAAATTTTACTTAAATAAACTTGTAATATTAAGAGAAAAAAAATACATATTTTACCAGAATAAAGTTGTTAAATTATGAGAAAAGTCAACATTTTACTAGAATAAAGTCATAAAATCATGGGGGAAAAAAAATCAGCATTTTACCAGAATAAGGTTGCAAAATATGATGAAAAAAACAATTCTTTGTGAAAGTAAACTTATAAGATTATGATTAAAAATGATTTTTTACAAGAAGGAAAGTATAACTTCTATAATTTCATAAATTAAAATTAAAAAAATTGAGATTTAAGTCATAAACTTGGGATGCAAACGGCTGTTTACTAAGAAACTACAAAAAATAGTGAGAATATGAGGTTATGTTAGCTTTAGTTTCACAAATAAAGAAAATGTTAGGTCTCTTACTGAGTTAAATTGACTTATTGTAAATATAAGGACTTAAAAGGAATTCACCTCTTCAAAAAAATCCTGACCCACAAGTAGTGGATTTCCTATGACGGCACATGGATTCCTGAGATCAACTGAAGGATCGTGGTATCATCATAAATTGCTGCATTGATAGATTTAGTTTACACATATTGTGGATGGAGGCTTAGACCACCAATTTTATCTTAGAAAAAGCATGGCTTTTTCCTTGTGAAATAGTTTTACAACTTTATTATCATATATTCATTTATATTGTTTCTTTCATGGTGGCCTTAATACTCTCGTAACTCACAGCAAATTTGACAGGTGAAAATTTAGGATTTAATTCATCAGCCGTTTATTCGTCTTTAATTTAAATGTTTGACTCCTTTAGTAAAAATTACTTTTAACAAATTAAAACAAAAAGGAAAACAAGTTAAAAGAAGCTATACGTTTAGTTCATTAAACATGAACATTTTTTGGCTTTTCTTCAGTAATTTTGTATAAACCTGTATGCAGTTTCAGAAATGGTGAGTGCGCCACCAGCGTCATCCTCCTCTTCAAATCCGTCTTCATCTTTCAGTGCTTGAGGTCGGAGGTTTGAGGTTTCTGTTGAAACACAGGGAGGCTGCAGGTCATTGCTCAGAGCAGAGGTTTCTCCTTTGACACTTCGATGCTCTACAGCAGCTGGCTCTGCTGGAGGTTCAAGAGGAGACAGAGGGACAGAGTCCTTCACAGCGACGGCACCTACGGACAAAAAGACACCACAGCCTGGGTGAGAACCCTGAAACACTAGTATTGTAGTTCAACTCTTCAACCACATGATGGGGTAACCACTTCACGTAAGAATGAGGCAGGGGTCACGGATATTCAAAACATACCAACAAAACAAGAATTTAGGCCTTGACCTTGCACTTAACCTGAAGATTCGACTAGCTAATATCTAAATGATTCTGTTGCTTCACAGCTGTACATTTCTGGATGTTTCTCTGCCACTACAGAAAAGACTTGCAGCTATCAACGCTTTTATTATGGTGTTGGCACAGTTTATAACGGTTTGAATAAACCAGAAACTGCTATAGACGTCATTCTTCTGATTGATGTGACGCAGCCTGACGAGAGAGCAGCTGCATGTGGATTCAAAGACTCGGAGGTGTTGACTTAATGATGAGTGCTGAGACATCAGCGATGCCTCAAAGTCAATCTGACTGTGTGATATTATATGTGTGTCTGCCTGAGGACTGTTAAAAATAAGGCCAGCTGTCTTCCCGCGGTGGATTATCGTGAGTAGGAAGTGGACGTCAAACGCCCAGAGCTTCATGACCTCAGCTGGTCAAAACCTCTGGTGAAGACTTTGTTCTTTCACCTCTAAAATTATTAAGTGGTTGTTTGGAACAAAAGGGACAATAGTCGTACATTTTTGTTAGTTGTTATTGTCGGTAGAAATGAAGGTGACTTTATCTTATTAGTTACAAATGAGGTATTCTCTTATTTATCTTTAAGAAAACATGCAGGCCTATTATCTACCTTGCCAACTAATTCAATTCAAAAAAATGAAATAAAGATAAAGAAAAGAAAGGAGAGAAAACTTGAAAACACAAAACATGGGGAGAAAACCTCCTTAAAACTTGGAATTTGTGAATCATGATAAAAACTATACACAAACTCACAAATGGAAAAAGGAGATAGAATAATGACATCAATGGACTATAAATATTAACCACACATCATTCAGGAACTTTTTCGTTTTTTTAGCACAAGAAAATTGGGTTAAAAACATTTAGAAAAGAACATGAGAGTTTATAGAAGTGCAGTATGTTTTCAGTGAGAAGCTGAAGAAAAATCTAACTTTTACCAAAATAATAAAAAAAAAGTCTAGTTACTGTAACTATCATATAATTCTTTGAAAATGTGTGTTTTTAATTCTGTTTGTGTTCACACAAACTCATTTTACAAAATAAACCCTACCCATAATCCTAATCACCAACTGTTCATTTCGATCCCTCGGTTAAATCTTATCCTGTAACTCTTAAAGGAGCCGCACTGTAAAAAGAGAAGCGTTTGATCAATTGACAAAAGTTATGTAATTTAGTACATTTTAAAAAAAATATTAGTTTTTAGCAAATTACATTTTTTGAGATAAATAAACCATCAACTCAATTTTAAATGGGACACATTTTTAGAACTTTTGTTAATTGATCCAACACTTCACTTTTTTTAGTGTAGATACTTTATTTATTTGCATGAAACTAGTCCTGTGTCCCTGTCAAGCTTATAGTTTTATAAAGTACATACACAAACAAACTTAGACACATAGGTTGTGTGTCAACTCTGTTTAGACAATAACTGGACTGAACTCCTGTGATACTGTATCAATCATACACTGTAAAAAGTGAAATGTTGGATCAATTAACAAAAGTTCTGTAATTTGTGACAATTATTTGTTTTCATCAAATTAAGTTGATGGTTTACTCAACTCAAATTTTTAACTTGTCAAAACATTTTTAAATGTAACAAATTTCAGAACTTCTATTTATTGATCCAACGTTTCATTTTTTACAGTGTATATTTTTATGTCAGAGTCATAGTATGTGCTTTTGAATTGAATTAAAAATATTTTTTAGATTTCAGCTAAATGTTACATTAAGTGAAACAGACTGGATATTTTAGATTCTGTTTATTTCATCAGTGCCACAGTTTCAAATGTAAACATTATTTCACACTAAATGACATTTATTAGGTTTTGTTTGTTGCATATGTTTCAGAATAGACCTTCAAAAACTTCCTTTTACTCTTCTTACTGTGCTGGATTTAAGTTTAATACATTTTCTTTCTGATTTAATAGATAGTAGATTTCAGACACAGAACATTATGTCATTTATGTTCATCAATAATTACAAGAAACACTTTTTAAAAATACAATACTGAGGTATTTAACTTGCTAAAGTTTGGCAACCTCACCACAAAGCTGACATGATCACGTCTCTATGCATCACATCTCTCCTTTAATTTGTTAAATTTTATAACATTGCTCAAACTTGATGATTTCATTGAATCCTTTTCTTACCCTGTTTTAGGGTGTATCTCCCATGTCCAGTACTGATTCCAGCAATCCGTTCCCCATGCCCCACCAGTCGCACATACACATCCCGAGTCGTGTGATTGGCTATACGCAGGTGGAGGCTCCGGCGCGTTGTGATTTTAACCTGGCACCTCAAGGCTTCAGCTACGACTATTGAGGAGTCTGGCTCATCTGCAGCGTCCCCCGGTTGGAATACCTCAACGGGACCGCTCTCTCCATCCTCCATCCCCTCTCCGTGTGCGCTCTCAGCTGTTCTGTCCTGACAAATCCCTCCTGCGCTAGCCTGGCCTCTACAGCTGCTGATGTCCCCTGTATGGGGATGCTTACTTGCTCCCATTTCAAAGTCATTTTGCAGGATGCTGCTTCCAATATCGCTGCTTTGTCTGTGCTCAAGAAGCTCCATCACTCACTAGGACGAACAACTTTAGGTCAGCTGTCTGCAGACAAACCCCAACGGCCCGCCTGATTGGACTCAAATGGTCAGAGACAAGACATGCCGGGTCTCATACGTAGACATGGTGGGCCCTCCTGTGAATGTCAGCGATATTAACACAGAATGGAGGGGGCATTAGAGGAGGATCAGCCCAAAGCTTCAGTTTCTATATATAACCAGGTGCTCCCAGCTTCAGAGTGGCAGCTAATCTAACTCTGATTACAGAGGGACAGGCCCAAACCATGATACAGGAGGGATATTTTCTTCTTTCAGCAAGTTCTTTAGCTGTTCCTTTCCCTCAGAGAAAAATCTGTTTCTGTTTGACTGAACGTCAAAACTGTTAAAGTGATAGTTGAATGTCCATCAAATGTGTTGGTCAGAGTAAACAAAGCTTAGAAAAAAAAACTGCATGAACAACAAGTCTAATCCAAACTAATCATCCATGATGCTAACCAAAATATACAACATGTGTTTGGATTTTAGGAAGGGAACACACCGTACACACTTAATGTCAACAATGACCTTGGGTCAGCTTCCTGTTTCCTCTTTAAAGAGCTGAGATTAAAGCTCTGAATATAGATGGTCCAGAGGACACCTTATCCCAAAGTCCTTCCAACGCTTTCTTAAGTCAGCGTTTGATTTTAACGTTTTATTTTGATGTCTGTCAAAAGAAGCCACTTCTGTTTTAATAGTGCCCTTGTAAAAGTTTTTGTTTTGCAGTGATAGTAGTTTTACTTCCTATTATTATTTATATTATCACACTGTATTTAAGATTATCACTATCGATTTTCAACTTGTTTTTGTTTTTTTATCAATGCATCGTCATATATGGACGTAAGGTTTAGACCCCCCGTGTCATAATTCTAGGCTTAGGTTTTGCCATGTTCTTGTCAGGTTTCCCTGTGAGTCTCACCATGTTCAGGTTAAATCATCCACAGCTGTCTTCATTTAGTTTATCAACCTCAGTGTATTTTAGAGTCTGGGTTTTAGTTCCTCAGTGTCAGGTCATCTGCTCTGTCCAGTCATCAATTTTGGTTCTCTATGGGTTTTGTGATGTTTTGGTTATTTATTAAATGTTAAACCGTATTAAACGTATTAAACCATACGTCCATATATGACGAGTTTATATGGGAGTGAGAATGTGCAGGTTTCTGATGGCAGTTTATTCTGTTTGTCCATTTTCTGAGGTTTGGATCTGTTGTTCTTTTTTTTTTTTTTCCTGTTTGTCTTTTTTTGCTTTTATTTCTTGATAAACATGTCAGAATAAAAAATGAAAATTCCACCTGGGAACTGACTTTTATACTCAACTGATTTGAGCAAAAAATCCTTTCTTTCAGATGATTTAAATTGACATTTGCAGGTAAAATGAAATTTTTTGCTTTTGTTTGACTTATATTTTTTTACACAATGATAAACAGTGTTTAGGACAAAGTAGCAGGAACTTTATAGAGCAATAAAAAGGTTATTTTAACTTTAAATATGACAGTTTTTAGACAGCACACTGCTGACCTGACAGACTAACAAGGAATTAAAGTACAGCAAAGATTGGCCACTGACTTTGAGCCAAGAAAGACGTGATTTGTCTTGGTTAAGTGGAGATGAAAGACAGGTGAGGAGAGCAGGAGCAAAAATGAGGAGCAGATTAAGGCGAGGAGGCGGCTGTAAATTCTGCCACTAAAAGCAATGGAGACAGGGAGCAGGTCTATTAAGTGTTTTAAGGGAGGGGAGGTGCAACAGCAAGGTAATGCTGACAAGACACAAGATCCAGGTAAATGTGAGGCAAAGAACATGATTAAAGAAGAGGTGTAACTTTTCAAGCGTAAACACGATCAATGTAATTCCAGTAGATTGTGAAGGAGAAAAGCGGCTCGTACGAGCTGCTTTTCTCCTTCACAATCAAATGGAATTACATTGATCGTGTCAACAATTAAGTTACAGTATGTTAAATATTTTGTGTTTAAATTTACATTTTAAATTATATTTCCAAGATAATTTAACTTCAAAAACCCTTTGCTGCTGTTGCCAGTGTTGACCATAAGTAAATAAAAGCCTGAGGCTTCATTCAGTAATGACTTTCACACAAACAAGCTGCAAAATTATGATACATTTATGCTCACAAAAAATGATACCAACATTTAAAAACAAAAAATTAACACTAATTAGTGGATTTTATATAAAGTTTAAAATATGCTAAAAATTAGTGCTAAATATTCAGATTAAAAACGTAATTGTAGCGGAATAATTGATGCTTTGAGCATCTATCAATCACCATTGCTTTAAATTTTGATTGATGCATTAAATTGAAATGTAATTGAAATTTGCATTTTAGATGTAAATTTTCCTTTCAGGCTTCAAATATGTTATTGTTTTCTTTAATGTGAGGCTTTCTGATTTTTACTCAAAGATCCAATAAGAGGAAAATTGTGTTTCTGGTGTTTTTAGAATTTTCTTGTGACATTTTTCTCATGATGGAGGACATAAATTAAGAACTGAAGTAACATTTTCTAAGTATTTCTTTATTGAAATCATTGTAAATAATGAGCAGATGCAAAAATGCAGTTCAAAAAAGTCTGTAGCAGATATGTAAAAGCTACTATGGCAAGCGACATGATCCCTGTCCCTCTCTATTCTGATTCATCCACTTGCAGACAAATAGATCCATGAAGGTCTTTGTTTTCCTTGTCTGAGTTGGCATCAGGATCAAAACTGTACAGCTGGACACAGAATTTTAATTATGGCTAAAATCAGCATGATCATAATTAAAAGACCACTGGGGATGCTTTTAAAATAGATCAAAAGATGATTGTAGTGGGACTTTAAGGCTTTTTTGTGGCCTCCTACTAGTATATGAATAAGATTTAGTTCACAAAGAAGTGTTTAACACTCAATTCCCTATTTTTTATCCTTTAAATCAGTGAAATAATCCTCTTTCAAGTTATATCCAATTTCTAATGTTTTAGAATTTTCCATTTTCACAATACATTCCTTAATCAGCCTCTAAATTTCATCCTTTATGGTTTTTCTCTCCTTGTCTCTCATCCTATTTCCTTTTTCCCTCCTTTGATTTAACTTTCTCACTTCACCACCAAACCCTCAGCCTGATTTATGCTTCAATCAGATAACAGCTCAACACTGCTAGCGTTAGGAATACTGCCATACAGGGAAAAAGTGACAGAGAATGATGAGAACAAGCAAAAATGTCATGGGCAAACTAGAAAAATCCAGTGTTGTGAGTACTTTTTATGGGGTGCATAAATCTGCTGTGCGAAGGTTGTGTCTCAAGGAAAAGAGCCGACTTCATCACTTTAGTTCTTGGCTTTATCACATTAGGTCATAAGGCTAAAAGGAAGATATTTTTAATCCTGCTAGGAAGATATGAACCAATCTATAGGATTTGGGGGAAATATTCTGATTTATTTTGGTATTCTTCAATCTTTAAGAATAATTTCTTAAAGATTTCTGAGAAAAACAAAAGTGCTACTATTATAATTTTGTATTTTTTGAGCTTGGTGTCTTTAAAACAAATATACTTGATTTTTACAGCACTTTGAAAATAACAATGTTGACAAATCTGAAGCAGATTAAGCGTTAAATAAAAATACAATAAATATACAATAATTAGAAAAACAAAATTGTGTAAAATAATAACATTACTTTGCAAACTGAGTTAAAAGCAAACAAGAATAAATACTGGGAAATTAAATTAGAGAAAGCACCAGTCACATAGGTAGGATGTATTTATGTATCTATAATTTTATGTTTTCACAATAAAAAACAATTTAAAGGTCAAAATATTAGTTTGCCATGTTTCTGGGGATGACTTTGCAACAGTCTTACTATGAAAAATATTAGTTTTGAACTTATAACTTACAAATATCCTGATTTCAGGAACAGTGACAAACCAAAGCAACATGATGGCAATATAGCAGCAGGCAGCAGGTTTGGCTGTCTCAGCAATTACACAGCAAAGTTTATAGTGTCTTGGTGCACTGTACGGCTTAGGAGCAACATTAGGACTCCTGGAATTTATCAAGAAGTGCTTTTTTGGCTGTGAAGGACCAGGTTGTTGAACGGGTTGTTCTCAAAAAGATGGTAAACTTCTCTATATCTTCCAAAAAACAATATTGTTGTTAGTAACAGAAAAAAAAACTGTCTCATAAAGAAACAGAGACATGCAGGCAGCAGGTAATATGACTATGCAAAAATAAATAAATTAATCAAAAAAAAAAAATTAGCTTTAGAGCAAATAATTGCAGTCTTCAGAATCACGCAGGCCAAGCCAAAAATCCTTGGAGTTAGTTCACAAATGTTCACTCCCCCAGAGGTGTTTCTGTGCATAGAGATAAGGCGGGTCATGTCTCTATATTTAGTAAGACAATTAAAAACCCCCAACTACAGCTATGTGGTCCACCGGGTAATTTTCAGATTAAATTACACCCTGGTGTCATCTGGGATGGGGCATCACACACAACTGTCAGGGTGGAGAAGGTGGAGTCAAACATGAAGACGGTGTGTTGGCACACATTCATAAAATTAGAAATGAATATCCCTTCTTAAAATAAGTAGTAGAGGAAAAACAAGAAATACTTAAAAAATGTTTAACTTAAAAAATCAAATAAACCTATAATGCTATGTTCACACCATGTGACGTTTGTTCCAGAACTCGCTAAACGCGCATTCTGGAACGCACGTTAAACCCATGGGGTTCACACTGGACAACCAGGAAAGGGCTTCTTCTTCTTCTTCTTCTTTTTCCTTTTTTCCCCCTTGTTTACTAGCACATGTCCGCCACCTACAGTTGGAAGAGGCTTGGTGCAAAATGTCAAAGTGGTGCAAATCTCGTAAATCCTGTTCCAGCTTTTTCTTTAACAGCTCAATACGGATATATGAAAGACACAGCGTCATAAAATTCCAGCTGGGCAATAATTCTCTCTTCCATGATCAATTTCCAAACAATCTGCACTTCAGAAAATTCAAGTCTCTGATTGGTCAAAGTTTAACCTGGATCAGCTTTAAAGCCCATTATTTCATATTTCTAAGTCTGTTTTATTGCTGTTTCTTTTGTTGAATGTGTCTTATGACTTTTTATGTTTTAACTAATGTCTGTATGTCTTTATATTCAGCACCTTGAGTTCAACAGCAAAGTTGATGAAAAGTGCCAAACAAATAAAGTGATTGATTGATTGGGAGTTTTGTAGGTAAAACCCAAAAAGGTTGAAGAAACTTACGCAGCGATATGTGAACGCAAGAGTTTTTGAATGCAGAAGCCTAAAATGCGCATTTACTCATATTTACGTAGACTTTTTTTTTTAAAGTAGTCGCTTAAAACTACATTGCCATGGGCAACGTAGCTTAAGATTTTCATATTAAAAATAATAGTAAACAGTTATTTTAGTGTTGAGTTCTTCCATTTCTTTTCATTCATCAGTCTATCTATTTTCCCCATTTATCATTTTTTTTAAAAACTTTAATTAATTATGTGATTTGCTGCCACGGAATCATTAAAAAGAAAAAAAAAGAACACTAGCATTCATAAAAAAATAACCAACCAAAATGAGGATGTGGACACATTTTGTGCTTCACTTGCTAACCCTTGTTAGAGTTTCCCTCCATACTACTTAGACACATTTGTGAGTGTTTCTCTAATGTCGGAGTGCCTCTGAAACTGTGAAAGCTTGCAGATGCTCAAAGACACGGTAGCCTTCTCAGGCAGGATCATGGGAGGAGTGTTTTAGCGTGCTGCAATTGGTGTCTCCAGGGAGACGAGGTTGACGAAGAGATCAGAGTATTAGATGCTCAATTAACTCCCTCTCTCTATGGGCGTGGCAGATGAGCTTCCTCCTACACAGGGGAACACCCCTGTGACTGTCACGTCAGGATGGCATGAAACTGAACCTGCTGTGTGCATCAAAAGCAGAATCATCCTACCACTGTCTGCTGCCGTCTCCTCATACTCATTGGTGGAGGGCAGTGCAGGTACCAGAGGCTCCATGTTCATGATGAGATTTTTGTGGCTCAAAGAGTTGAAACTTCGACTTTGACCAAACTGGGCTCTGAAAAAAACATTCATCATTAAATCCTTTGGTATATTTGGACTTCTAAAAATCTGAATATTCTACTGATGTGAATAATCTATGCACAGCAGCGGCAGAATAACTGCATTAGTATTCTTACCTGCGCACCTCTGGAGCCTCCCTCTGAATTTTAGAGCTGGCTTCAATCACCTCCTTAGCCACCCTTCCACTAACAGACAAAGATGTGCATTTGTCAAAAAGTACATGTAATATGTTCAAATTCTACAATTCTTAATATCTAAATAAATATTTTATCCTTATGTAAAGAAAGGTAATAAAGCACATTTGTTGGATCTGCTTATCAACACTCCATTAGCTAACAGTTTCCTGTCAAAACCTCCATTAGTCTGATTTGTGAGCAAAAAGCGATTTGAGTGTTTCAGGGTGAAGTCTTTTCCTTTAGTCATGTTGCTAATGGTGAAATAGTGAATTAGAATGAATAATTAAAAAAGCAGCAAAAACATTTAACCCCTTAATACTACTAATACTAACAGGAACTCACCAAGGCATACAGAATCAAAGAATTGTCTGCTTTAATAGAAATTGCAATTTTGCCAACATATGAAGTGGTTCTCAGATACGTATTCAAATTTAGTTAAACATTTTAGTAAATGTTTTTACCGTATTTCACTGCATTTTTAAAAAAAAGTAGGATAATTGCATATTGTAAATTGAACGTTTCATGTTAACAGCATCCTTTGTCTCACCTGTATCTGAACCTGCTGCCTTTGAAGAAGATGTTGCTGCTGGAAACGGTCTTTATCTGGCTTGACTTTGCACATCTGTCAGCCAGACGGAGAAAAATACAAACAAAAATAGAAATGAAGTCACTGAGTTATAAAATTGCTCCAGAAACAGACACTATCAGTTCTCCAATTTGGACTGAGCAACAATCGAACACGTTCCAGAGAACTTGTCACCTCTAAACAAGAAGAACAATTTCATGCATGTTTTAGGCACCATTTTTAAATAAGATATTATTGTGCTGCTTGTATCACTTGTCCAAAAGGTCATGGGTTATTTGCTGTTAGATTTATGTGATCTGAGTTGTTAAAGATACTGATATTTATTTTCTTTTCACACTGAATTTCATCCAGAATTCTAAAATACTGAAAAAGCAAATAAAAAAAAACATTGTTTTTGTAATGTTAAGACTTGTATGTATTTTAAAGAAATTTATAATATTTCAGAATAATATTCTAGTTTTTATATGCAGCCAGGGCTGACTTTCTATCAGGATCTATACTCCAGGTCGGCATATACGATGTCAGGGTGCAGATCTACACTTTGCTCTTCATGAGCAAGTGTTCACTAAACTCCACTTGGCTGCCATAACTATAACTCACACAAACTCAATTTGCTGTAATTTGATTTAGAGCTCTGATGCTTTTCTGACATCGGAGACATCTGACATCCACCATGTGACTCCTGGAGACACTCAGGCTGCTGGAGTGAAGGTATCAGTTTCCACGGTTACAGACAGGTGCTATTATAAAAGCTGTTCCTATACTGCAAATCACTTCCCAGAAAACATTAGAGATTTTATTTAACATTCATACATGTTTATTAATGCAGCAAACAAGCAAAAAAAAAAAAAAACCCAAAAAACGTTTCTTTCCATAAAGAAGCGAAAGGTAAAGACCCACTACAATGAAAACTGGGTTTTTTGTGATTTTGCAGCCTTTTTTCCCATGATGACATATATAAAGAAAATTAAGATTAAAACTGCATTTTTAAAAAAATTATTTATTGAAATACTTGTGAATCAGGAACAGATAAAAAATGCTGTTAGAAAAAGCTTGTAGTTTTGATACAAAATCTACAAGCTCCTAGCCCTGCTCTGCTCTTACCCCGGGCTCAAACCGCTAGCGTTACAGCTCCGATGCGAGCGCCGCAGTCTTTACGTAACTTTAAAAGTGCGAGAGGAAATCCCACTGCATGCGTTCACGTCAGGACTCTGCATCGCTGCGAATCCCTTTTTGGTCAAATTTTCGCCGCATGACGCAGCTGAACCGCAGCAAACAAAGTGGGGGATTAGCATGAACGTGTGTGAGTTTGGAGTTTAGCGAGGTCGGGAGCAGAGCCTGTGGCTACAGCCGACCACCTGTTAATATGAGCCATTGACTGTAATGCTAGCTGTGAGAGCCCGGGGTTAGGCTTTATAAAGGGATGATGGGAAATGATGGTAGGCTTACTCCTTGTCAACAGTTCCACCAACAACTCAGAGGCAAATTTTAAATTAACTACTGCCACTAAAATTTAGGCTAAAAATGTGATAATCATAGATAAAAGACGACTGGGAATAGTTTTCACAATACATCAAAAGATGACAGGACTTTAACACCGTGAGTACAGTAAACAGGGTGACAAGGACCTTCGGGATGATTCACAATTTGGAGGATGATGGCAACATAAAGAGATCAATCAAGAAGCGGCCTTCGCTTCTGTCTGACCTCTGGAAGATCTCATCTGCCCCAACTTCCTATTGGAAATATCTCACATGTCTTTTTTACAATGCATCCTTCATCATAGCTGTTTTCATGAAC